>NW_007379132.1:0-2532 GCF_000475195.1 Diaphorina citri | reverse complement strand
AGAGATTGAGATACCAAGGTTAACGTACATAGGTACATAAATTTAGAATATGATTGTACCTTATTTATTTTGTTGGCAACACTAGCTATACTTACAACTCCAATATTAGATTACTGTGGTGATTGTTGCTTTCAATAAGTAACACATACTTGGAAAATAAAATGAACTTGGAAACCGCTTTTCGCAAAACATCAATGGAAAAATGCAACATTTCTTTTACATCCACGCATATCTAAGAACGGAAATTTCCACCCCAGCCAGGATTTGAACCCAACACTCCGGGTTGAAAGTTAGTGGCTCTCGGCCATCAGAGGTGGGCAAAATCCCATTACCACGTGTCAGTTTACATCAATTCCATTGTTCAATACCATCTTCCATTGTCACCCCCATTTCAACTCAGCTATATGTCCCACAATTTTTCGAATGTGTCAAATATTTTCGAAAGCCTAATACCCTTGGCGTAGAAAGCAAAGACATATGAATCAGCATAGCATAAGCAGAAAATAACTACCGACACCCACATAACAGCCCTAATAAAAGAGAGTCATTTATCTCATCGACACAAATAAATAAACCACAATATCGTTTTTTTTTTTATTTTTTTATTTTTTTTTTTTTTTTTTTTAGTCAATTACACATAGATAATTAATATTTCTATGAACCCAACTCCATATATACAAAAAAAAAACTTTTTATTTTTTATCTTTTTCCGAAGTCAATAATAGTAAAAATTAGGTTCTAATGGCAATATTCATGTCTCTAAACTGAACATCTCGCGCAACATTAGTTATAGGACCCCATTCACTGGGGTCCACTCAGATAATGCATAACTCCGAAAATTATGAAGGCGTTCACCTACTCCGTACTATAGGTGATCTCGAACCGGTCGATAGAAGATGATACTGAAGTGTATCTAAAACTTTCTCGCTTTTTTATACATAGTCGTTAGACGACAAATTTCGAAATCAGATCTCTTTGTCAGTTGAGTTGTGAATTACCTCAATATTTTTCACCTTGTACTTGGTTTTGGCTACCCTGGCATTATTTCAGCAGCTGTTCACTTGGTCCCTAAAACCTGGCATTTCACACTTCACCACTTCGTCTCCTACATCACAGTTCCCACCTCACACTATCTACTATCTACCTGCAACACTATGATATATTACATATCTAACTTACCTACGATAAGTATGATTGTTATGTGCGGACACGGGTGTGTTATGTACTGATTAGTATAATTATAATTATAGATTTAGTCTTTAGTTTAGTTTAGTACGTAGTCTTAAACATTGTACACATACAATTGTATGTTTGTACAATAAAATTGATTGATGTAACCTTCTCTTTTTTTTTTTTTTTTCCAGTTAGGCGCTTTAACACTCTTGTGTCGTTCGCGCCGTCCCCTGTTTACCTAGATCTTAGTGTATAGTCCAATGGCCTTCAGGTACATTAAGGCCGAATCGATGTTGGCAGGGTTGTTATCGAGGGCTGGTGGTGAGGGGAGGGAGGCACGTATTTGTAGGTGTGTGCGGCAATTAAATATATGGTCCACGGTTAGGGTATCACCGCACCCGCAGGTGGGTCGAGGGTCTCTTTTGAATAAGTGGTCATGTGTTACCCGGGTGTGTCCAATTCTTAAGCGGGTTATCACTACCTCCTCGTAGCGGGAGTTTCTGTTGCTTGTTTCCCAATCTACAATTAAAGGTTTCACGCGTTTCAGTTTGTTGTTGATTACATTGTCCCAAGAGATTTGCCATTGCTTGTGAATGATGGAACTTATGACGGGTCGAAAATCAAAGGAAGTGCAATTTTTCAATGTTATATTGGTAATGGGATTTCTTGCAGCAATGTCGACTAGTTCATTACCCGTTATTCCGCAGTGTGAAGGACACCATACAAAGTTCAAATTTTTGCCACAGTCTTTCGCTTCTAACCAGGTAGTGTAAACTAAAGACACCAGTGGATGATCATTTTTGCAATTAGAAATGGCTAAAAGGGCACTCATGGAATCAGATATAAGCGTGAAATTTGTACTAGGCAGAAATATAAGGTTTTTAACACAGAGTAGTATAGCCATTAGTTCGGAAGACAAAACAGAGTTTACTTTATTCAATTTAAATGCGTGGACTTGGTTGCCGATAGAATAAGCACAACTGGTAGAATTAACGGTTTTTGAACCATCAGTAAAACACAAAACAGAGTCAGAGTATTTATTGGTAACAAGATCATGGAAATGTTGTTGGAATACTATGGGAGGAATATTATCCTTATTATCCAGATGCAAGGAAAAATCAATCGAGGGTACTTGAAAGGACCATGGTGGTCTGGGCCTTGTGAATGGCACAAATTCACTGTCTGTAATAAGGGGAAGAAAATCTGACATATCTTTAATTCGAACACACAAAGGCTTAGGCTTATTAGGGGGAAAATCATTGACATTAATATTTGTATGATATAATTCCTTGTGAGCAGGGTTAGAAGGGCAACTACCTATTTTCGAAACATATCTCATGATGATTTTGTCCCGTCTTA
>NW_007379131.1:43188-67914 GCF_000475195.1 Diaphorina citri | reverse complement strand
TCTCTTAAAAAAAAAAAAAAAAAAAAAATAGAAAGTAAAAGAAAACTAACAAAGTTGACACCTATTTGGACATTATTAGTCAGAAAAGAACCATTAAAAATGCAATTCCCCTTATGGATGGCTCTTTTCTGCTTAATGCTGTCCATTTTACATATGTGTGGACCACCCTTTTTAATGAATAGGTATAGAAATAAGGAATTCTAGTTGTGTTGAGCATTGTCCAATGCTTGTCACACATATCGTTCCCCAGCCAATACACCTATACCTGTGTAAATACTTTCTTAACCCAGTGGTAACGTGGTTGTTTGCCATTCATAAGGTCCCGAAAAAATTCCTTTAAAAAAATTCAATTCCTAAAAAAAAAAAAAAAAAAAAAAAAAAAAAAAAAAATTCGGAAAAAAATATAATATACAAAAAAAAAAAAAAAAAAAAAAAAAAAAAAAAAAAGCTGGGCCATCCTGTACAAGCTCTAAGTTCTAGGATGAGAGCCAAATAGGATCTCTTGTAAAGTTCAGTGTTATGTCATTCAACAGGTCACGGTGAAAGTTCACTGTCAATCTTCCCAGACTAGTTATTATGACTGTGTTATGATTAGAATTGAGCCTGTTATTAATGTTATCATTTAGGCAGAGGTGTGATTATTGTTGTCTGTTATTTCGTTAAAAAAAAAAAAAAAACTAACAAAGTTGACACCTATTTGGACAGTATTAGTCACAAAAGAACCATTAAAAATGCAATTCCCCTTAAGGTTCTTTTCTGCTTAATGCTGTCCATTTTACACATGTGTGGACCACCCTTTTTAATGAATTGGTACCATAGAAATAAAGAATTTTTTAAATGTTGAGCATTGTTAAATAATGCTTGTCACAAATATCGTTCCCCAGCCAATACACCTATACCTATGTAAATAGGTACATAGAAAGCATAAATTCTTAGCCCAATGGTAACGTGGTTGTTTGTCATTCATAAAGTCACGAAAAAATTCCTAAAAAAAAAAAAAAATCTGGGCCATCCTGTACAAGCTCTAAGTTCTAGGATGAGAGCCAAATAGGATCTCTTGTAAAGTTCAGTGTTATGTCATTCAACAGGTCATGGTGAAAGTTCACTGTCAATCTTCCCAGACTAGTTATTATGACTGTGTTATGATTATTAGAATTGAGCCTGTTATTAATGTTATTATTTAGGCAGAGGTGTGATTATTATTGTCTGTTATTTCGTGAAAAAATCTGGGCCATCCTGTACAAGCTCTAAGTTCTAGGATGAGAGCCAAATAGGATCTCTTGTAAAGTTCAGTGTTATGTCATTCACCAGGTCATGGTGAAAGTTCACTGTCAATCTTCCCAGACTACCTAGTCATTATGACTGTGTTATGATTATTAGAATTGAGCCTCTTATTAATGTTATTATTTAGGCAGAGGTGTGATTATTGTTGTCTGTTATTTCGTGTTAATATAGGCCGGGCTTAGAACTCTTGACGTTCGCGCTTAATTATGAAACCTAAGCAGGGTCCACACTTACATAAGTTGGAAATGTAGGACGATAAAATGTTGTGCGCCATTTCCAAAATAAGTGTGGACCTTACTTTTTTTTTTTTTTTTTTCAGGGTCCCCCTCAGGGTTATTCTAATTAGAGACGAACGCACGGCATATATCAACCAGCATCTTTCTTCATATCAAATGGATGATTTAATGAATAAACCCTATACTTATAGCAATTTGGAGAAGTACAGGGGAAGACAGACAGATTGGATGATTCAGTGAATAGAAACAATATGTACGGGAGTAAGGACAGGGAAAGACAAATGAATATGAAATTAGCTCCGAAACAATTGAGATACGAGTATGTACATAAATATGTCCAAGACGTAAAAAAAAGGAGGTACCTAGATTAAATGATTCTAAATAAAAAAAGGTAAGTTTTTTTTTTCTTTTTTAATTTTTATCAGAGGGAACTAACTATTCGATATTATAAGAGGGAACAGTTACTGCTAAGGTCTTCTCGTCCTGAAAGCGAAGAGAGAAAGAAGACAGACTAGGAGAAAGCCAGCCGTTCCGAGAACGAACCTTATCTGTTTAGGATAAAATCCGACCCGGGCGGAAATCAAACCCGCGACCTAGGTTTGATCGAGGGAACCGTAACTGCTAAGGTCTTATTTGACTTACGAGAATTTCTGTTCATAAAATGAGGTCAAAGGAATATGAAATTTCTGCGAGTCTGAGATATCAAACGTACCTTTAGCTAAGGAACATGAAAGTTATGGCTGAAATAGGATATGTGCATATGGGAAGAGCTTACGAATCAATAGGATGATATGAGATGATGCTGGTACCCCTTCTCCTTCAGGACAAGGGGGGGACACGTGATATAATAGGGGTAGGATGAGTAGAAAGGGAGGGGGAGAGAAAAGCAGAGGAAGAAGATGTACTGAATTATGAAGGTATGTAAATTCCATGACTGGCTCGAGCCAACAAGCTAAGAATCCGATTATCCGAAGTTAACTGTGCTAACCACTGCACCACTGAGGTTGGTACGGAATTTCCAAAGGACAATAGTGTTGTGATGATAGACACTTGGGTGATACAGGCACTTGAAACATCTAATTACTGCCAAGATGTTTAAATTTTTACTTTAAACACTACTTTAACTTAAAACCAAAGATAACTATGTGGGACCAAAGATGACGTAGACTCTATTTACATAACTATACGGCATGTAGTACATTGGTATATTTTAGCTTCTTTTGTACCTCCCATGAGGTAGGTAGAAGAGTTAAGACTGCCTAACCATAGAAATACTTCTTCTGAAGTATTTAATTATTATGGCAATTCTTACTACTGAAATAGACTAACTCATATTAGGTACCTGTTGTCATTGTTGCACATAAGGGTTATGTAGTTACCCTCTGGACTAGCCTCAGGAGAAATAGGAAGAGGTCTCTTCTGACCAAGAGGGGTGGATAGAACACTAGAAGTGACTGGAGGAGGGGGAGGAGAGGTCCATGCAGGAGCTCCAGGCTGAGGGTTGAAATGAGGGACAGACTGAGTGGAGGTGGGGATAAGAGTGGGGGCAGCTGGATTTGACCAGGCAGGGAATGGAGATTTCATATCCAAGTAATTCATAGGAGGGGGAGGAGGAGGGTTGGGAACTTGTACAGGTAAAGTATTAGATAGGAGAGGATGTAACCATTGGGGAAAAATGGGGGAGGAATGGGAAAGACTAAATTTGAGTGGAAAGAAATTTCAAGGCAAATTGATGGCCAAGATTTGACTTCAATTTTTTTAGAAATAAATTCGAAAATAATTTTCATTAGTGAAATCTCAATGATACCTAAGCATCTAAGCAATAATGAAGTGATAGAGTATAGTATGTCAAGTGAAAGTTTTAGTAAGGAAAATAATTTCAGCAGTTCATCACACACATGTTTTTAAACATAAAACAATCAATATTCAAATGAAAAAGATTAACCTATTCAGAGCTCTAATTATTTATTTGCTCTGATGCTACAAAAATGATCAGATTTAAAATACCTACCTATGTAAGATTAACCTATTCAGAGCTCTAATTATTTATTTGCTCTGATGCTACAAAAATGATCAGATTTAAAATACCTACCTATGTAAAAAAAACTTAAAAATACAGCTACTAAAGTAAGGAGGAAGTTTAAAATAAAAATAGAACCATTCATGAAAATTATGAAAGCATGTCAAGAGAAAATATTAAGAAAATAAAAACCAATAGAAAAATAAATTTTAGCTTAAACCAAATGTCCACAAGTGAACACTATGTCAAGTGCAGTCTTTTTGAACATTTCAAAACATTGGACAGAGTTCCCAGGATGGCAGAGGAGGGAGATGAAGGATAGTAGTATCATATCAGTTGGACTTCTTCCTCTTGAAGTAGGAATCAGCATAATGACCTCCAAGGCCTTGAGAATGCTGCCCGATGTAGTTACCCTCTGGACTAGCCTCAGGAGAAATAGGAAGAGGTCTCTTCTGACCAAGAGGGGTGGATAGAACACTAGAAGTGACTGGAGGAGGGGGAGGAGAGGTCCATGCAGGAGCTCCAGGCTGAGGGTTGAAATGAGGGACAGACTGAGTGGAGGTGGGGATAAGGTTGCCAACTTTTTTTTTAGATGAAGTACACGCTGTGGCCATAAGGTCTAGCTTTATAGCTTCATCCAGTAGAAAGGTCCCTTAAGTTATGGAGTCCTTCATCTGGTGAGTGGGGGAGGAAACTTTGATGGAGCACCTTCTAGATCTAGGAGATACCTACTGAAACGTTGTACAAAATAAATCCGTAACCCTATTTTTACTTTCTATTTTATTATTATTATTATTTTTAAGAAGGAAAAAATCCTTATGGCCATTTTCTTAAAGGTACCTACCTAGCATTTCTCGTGGTATGTACATAAATATGAAAGGTACTCATTCAATAAATTCCAATGCCCTTCGTCCATTAACTCTGGCTTTCCTTTCTCTCTCACAGTTTTTGGCACTAGAGCCATTTCTATCCTACTGGAAATTGTAATTTTTCCACAGCCATAACATACGTTGATTTTTGTTGTTGCTTAAATAATATTAATCAAACATCCTTCCACTCTGTAGTCTAGTAGAGGTCTTCATATTCGTGAACAACAAAATCTTGCAAAATAAATACCAAATATTCAAAATGTCAAAGTAAATTTATTAACAAATATTATGGTGCAGGGGAACATTGGTGGTGATATGATACCGAGGGGGTCACATTTAATGAGACTTGGTATTTTTTACGAATCGAGTTGTCTTAAATGAAGGCCATTTTGAACAGGTTTTGGAAAAAAAAATCACCCAGTTGGGGCGTATGAAATCATCATCTTTTTTGCATTCATACACCATACCGGTTTGTAGCAACTGGACAAAAGTAAATCACAAGATTGGTGTCATTCAACCTCAACATTTTTTTTCTTTTTTGTAAAAAAATGTCCTTTGTAGACCTAAAGGGTCGCCACTGATATCTTGTCTCTTGATTTGGTTGGAAATCTGGCAACGTTGTAATATCAGTTTTGATACTGATAGCGCGCTCTAGCGATGTAATGATGAAACTTTTGAAATTTTCAAGGAGGTAAAGATTGATAGAAAAGTGTGATTTCTAAAAGAAAAGTGGAGCTATAAAAAAACGATTTCTTTTTTCAATATTCAAAGTTGGTAATTTTTGGAACTATAAAATGAAGTTTGGTTCCATATGAACATTATGAAGCTGTAGACTTCCATTCGGCTTCGAGTTTCTGCAGGTAAATTCAAAATTTCAAAGGCCAGCCGCCAGAGGGAACGACAGGCTGCGATCAAAATGGCTCCCTCTTTGCAAATGTGCTCCATATTTCTACCTATCCACTGTCTTCATACCTCCAGGAAATGTAAACAAATGATAACGAACGATAGGAAAATCGCAAAAGAGAGAAAATTTGAAATTTTATTTTAAAATACAAAATTAATTTTACTTAACTAAACCTAGGTAGGTAATTAATCAATTAAATTGATTGTAAACCAGAGTGCCTTGTGAAATAAGTCAAAATGAAAATCATCTATATCTGTGGATTCCTGATTCTTCTGGAGATATGCTACATGTATGGTAAGAGCCATTAGGAGTAGGAAACATGTAGGAGTTGTTCTATTTTAGGAGGATACCTGGATATGTCAAGTTAAAACGTAGACCTTCACTTCGTTTGGTCAATTAAGCATACCTAATTAAAGCATTGCCCAGCCTGTTGGCTTGGAGGGTAGCACATCTGCCTTTTAAGCACTAGGTTGTGGGTTTGATTCCCACCTGGGTGAGTTTTGTCCTAAACAGATAAGGTTGGTTTTCAGAACAGTTGGCTTTCCCCTAGCCTGTCTTCCTTCTTTCTTTGCCTTTGGGGTGATAAGGTCTTAGCAGTTACAGTTCCCTCTAGGTATCAAACTTCTTGAAATTTTAAAAATTAAATCAGGTAAATGAATTAATTTTCAATTTCTCTCATTTCAGATGTACACATCAAGCTGTTTCCAGTAGCCAGTGGTGTCTATCAGAAACACTCTGAGGAATACCTCTGGCTTTGGTCCAGACTGCTTAAACCTATCCTAATAGCATCATTTGTCAGCTGGTTGTGTTGGAATATGGTTTACCATGATAGTAAACATCCAGGGGTTGACCCTAAACCTGTTCATCCAGCCAGTTTTCTGGACAGGTAAGATAAGCAGCTCAGCAGCATATTGATTATTGGGTACTTGTTCAGAAGTCACATCAATGGGAAATTGCTAATAAAAGAACTGTCACAAATAAGCAGTGATCATTGTTGTTAAAGGGTTAGGTTAAACACAAAAGGAGTTTTTACAATTTGAGCAGTGACCAGTGTTATTATAGCCAATATAGGGTTAGTTTTAACACAAAAAGGAGCTTTCTTTTTCATTTTTGTGGCTTCTGAATAATTACCGGATTAGGCCCATTGCACACACAAATTCCAATAGTGAAGCCATACCTCCATGAGTGAAGCACACGTCGGAATGGGTCCTTGCACACACGCCGACCGTCACCGGTGACGGGTGCCAGTTACTATTGGAATTTGGATGACCCGGATGACCGGTAAAAAATCAGTTGTCCAAAACCGGTGTGTGTGCAACGGGCTTTTTGAGTAATCTGATTGATTTTAAACTTTGGATTCAGATTAGTCAGTTAGATTGCTCATCAATGCAATTGGTTTAACTTTGTAATCTAATGACCAGCCACAATCAGAGTTTAACTTTTGGATGAAACAATCTGATTGGTTGATTTCAAACATTTTGGCCAATCAGATTGCTCCAATAGTTGAACTTAAACCAAAGCAAATTTAAACTGTCCTGGCGCCAGCCTATTTAGCTTAGTTGGTAGTGCATCGGCCTTGTAAGTGCTAGGCCACGGGTTCGATTCCTGCCTGGGGCAGATTTTATCCTGATGGTATAATGTTTGTCCTTGGAACGGCGGGCTTCCTCCTATCCCGTCTTCCTTCTCTCTTTGATTTCGGGACGATAAGATCATAGCAGTTCCCTCTATCAAACCTCTTTAAAAAAAAAAAATAATTGTGGCCCTCTCAATGGGACCTTTGGTGGCCCTGGCCTTCATTTGGTAACACCATCATAATATTATTCAATATCATGATATTACCTAATATTTCTCTGGCCATCCAAAGAGGCAACTGCTTGAGCATCATGAGCATGTTGCCCTCTGGAATTGTGTTAGAGGAAGTGTATTATTTATAAAAATGTAGTAGCTATATTACCTTTATTATTGTATCCTGTAAAAAACTTATAATACCCCCTCTTGGCTGTGATTTACTAATCTACTAATGGATCTAATATTTAGCTTTAAGATAGAGAGTTTATTTTAGATGATTTGTATACCTATTTTTTTTTTAGACAGTTTAGGTATAAGAACATTAATTTTTCTGATGTTTGAAGTTGCGTGAATATTTATCCAGTATGAACTTTTCCAAGTCACCTTTGAATATCAACTCCATACTTGGTGAATTAATCATGGGCATGATACACCCTAGGAATGTATCACACATAGCTGACTCAAAACTCACCGTGTATGGACAAATGAAACTGTCAGAAGACATTCGATTGTGTTCGAAACCCGCTCGACCCCGTATTAGTTATTATTTATTTACCCATAGAGTAAAGACTTCATTTTGAAATAGATTTAAAATTTAGCTCCCATGGCGTAGTGGTCACTGCGCTCGCCTTGCACGCGGGAGACCCAGGTTCGATTCCCGGCGGGGTCAAGAAATTTGCATCATGCAAATGATTGATTCCGTGACTGGCTGTCACGGAATTTAGATAGTATGCTGATTTAGATTTTGATAGTATTTAAATGAACTGACAAATTAAAAGTGCAAAGATTGTGTTCAAATTGACTATGAAATTTAGGAAATGAGGTAGCTGTAAAAATTGTAGGTATCGTAAACCTAGTGTTTTTAGCTATTCAAGATTTAAATTAAATTTAATATTAAATTAAATTTAATATTAAATTAAATTTAATATTTAATTTAAGTAATATTTAGATAGTTTTATTTAAGTTAAAAAATATTTAGGTACCTAACTTAACCTTTACATAGCGTTTTTATTTATTTATATATTTATTTTATTTGTAAGATTGCTTACTAGGTATGTACCTATGTTCCAACCTGCAAAGTTACATACATAATTTTTATTTCTTTCCACTTCAAAAGACCGAAATAATTTTCAAATAAAGCCCTCGTTTGCATTGTTCACTAGTCACCAAATGGAAATTGCACAAATTAATGTTCATTTATTACTAACACAATTCCACCTTTCCTACCATTTGAATCCACACGATTAACGTTAATTTGATGACCTAATATTTTGTACAAAATAAAGCTTGTATACGACGTATGTTTAATCCTCGTCATTATTATTATTATATTATTATTAAATTATATTATTATTATTATTATTATTTTGATGTGTTTATCTGTTTACAGACGTGTATAATATTATTAAACTATCTTGGATTAAAAATTAAACCTGTCAGAAATTTATGAAAAACTCAATTTTAATCTAAATACATTATAAAGATGTGAAATAAGACAAGATGATCAGACATTATCAACAGGTCATGTTTCGTTGAAGGGCTTTGCCTCTTTAAAAATAATAAAGCAGGTAGGAAGAAAGAAGAAAAATAAATAGACAATCAAGCATTGACATTCAACTGAAAAAAAAGGTTGAACATTTCTTGAGCTTTTGAGAGTGGGTACTCAGCTACCCAGATTCCCATCATCAGACTAAATTTAATATTTTTAAAGAGCAAAGTTCAATGAAACAGTGACTCTGTTTTTAATGTTTGATATCTTTTCTTTCTCACATCTTTTTTTTTTTAATCAAAGGGGTTTGTCAGAGGGAACTGTAACTGCTAAGGCCTTATCGTCCCGAAATCGAAGAGAGAAGGAAGACAAGATAGGAGAAAGCCAGCCGTTCCGAGAACGAACATTATCCCATGATAAAATCCGCCCCGGCCCGGAATCGAACCCACGGCCTAGCGCTTACAAGGCAGACGCGCTACCAACTAAGCTAACTAGGCTGTCTGATTCATATCTCTTTTCCTACGAAGAGTAAGGAAGATGTTGAAGAGTCGAAATGTCTCTGTGAATAAATACCTCGGCATAATCCATTTTCCGGATTGACAACATCCATATTTCTCGACTATATTTTGTAAATAAGTCACCAAGATATTTTGCAAATAATGTCACGTTCTCTTGGAATATGTCTCTCTGGGACATATTGAATTTCACTCTTGCTGCTTTTCAACTTTGTTGGGGTGTCAAAAGTTTTGGGGATATACTTCTATATTTTTGACAGCTCTAATATTGGAGTTGGAGCTCTTTCAGGTAGGATTAGGCATTGCTTTTGTAACAGGAGGATATGGTTATTCCTTGAGTCTTTTGCTTTAGGCGTTCATTTAACAATCTCAACCCGTAAACTCTTCAATAGCTATAGTTTATACCCAGTATTTTGAATATTTGAATTTTTACAATATCAGCAAATAAAATGGGATATCGGTAGAAGCAAAAATAGTGCTCATGAGTAGTAGAAAATGTCTCACCCATCATTCCACCCCAAATCTCCTAAAACTTGTGGCACCCTATCAGTAATTTTATTCTCAGGGTACCTTGTATAAATATGTGCATTGGACATTGGCAATAGTAATGTATGGGGGATGACAGAAACATGCAACAGTTTGATCCCCCCTCTTCTTCCTTTCCCTCCCTCCTCCCTTCTCCTCCTCTCCCTTCTCCCTCCCTGTCTTCCCCTCTCCTTCCGTCCCTCTCTCCCTTCCCGCTCTACCCTCCCTCCCCCTCCCATTCCCTTCTAGTCAAATCTGATATGCATTTTGTGTACCCTCTGCTTTTGAAACATCCAATTAGGGGCATAGTGAAGAGGGAGGATATTACCTAAAATTTCTCTGGCCATCCAAAGGGGCAATTGCTTGAGCATCATGAGCATGTTGCCCTCTGGAATGGTGTTAGAGGAAGTGTATTATTTATAATAATAGAAAGTAAAAATGTAGTAGCTATATTGCCTTTATTATTTTATCATGTAAAAAACTTATAATACCCCCTCTTGGCTGTGATTTACTAATCTACTAATAGATCTAATATTTAGCTTTAAGATAGAGAGTTTATTTTAGATGATTTGTATACCTATTTATTTTAGACAGTTAGGTATTATTTATTTACCCATAGAGCAAAGACTTCATGAAATAGATTTAAAATTTAGCTCCCATGATTAGGGGTCACCTGTGCTCGCCTTGCACGCGGGAGACCCGGGTTCGATTCCCGGCGGGGTCAAGAAATTTGTATCATGCAAATGATTGATTCCGCGACTGGCTGTTGCGGGGCCCGGTAGGTACATAGGTACTGATTTTCTCTAATCACGATCGAATAAACTACGGGCTAAAAAATTCCCGGAGGGACGGACCTTCTTTTTCCCTCTTCTTTCTCTTTTTCTCTCACTTCTTCCTCCGAGTTCATAGGTCGTCGCGACAAATTTCAAGATCAGAGCTCATTTGTGTGAGAAAATGTGAAAAAAAATCCCCAAAAAACCAGTTTCTTTGGTTTTCTTCCTCCTCTCTTTTTTGCTCCTTCTTTCTCTTTTTTCACCATCTCTCTCTTCTTTCTCCTTTTCTCTTTCTCTACGCTCATAGCGACCGGTGCCAGCATGGTAGGTAAACATTGGATTTTAGGATTATTGAGATATTGGGAAAATCCTACAATGGTGCAGTGAGCACCAAAGTTGTGACATAACACAAAGAAACTGCATTTACATTACATTACATTTAGCAGTAGGACTTGTTAAGAAAAGGATTAAATTATAATATAAGTATTATTTAACTGATTTTAAAATATGCAGGTATGTGAAAAAGGAAACTGGTGAGATGATCAGAAAAATGAGCTATTCAGGAATAGAAATGAATATGGTACATTTAATTTTACAAAATAAAAAGAAAATTAAAAAACTGAACAATAAAACATCCTCTAAGCTCTAAGCTAACAATAAAACATCTCTCCTCTGATTGAGTTGTGATCAAGGTTGTATGTAAAATAAATGTGATAATGCTATTAAATGAACTGACAAATTAAAAGTGCAAAGATTGTGTTCAAATTGACTATGAAATTTGGGAAAAAATTGTAGGTATCGTAAACCTAGTGTTTTTAGCTATTCAATATTTAAATTAAATTTAATATTTAATTTAAGTAATATTTAGATAGTTTTATTTAAGTTTAAAAATTATTTAGGTACCTAACTTAACTTTAAGGTCCCTAGAGCCTAAATACAAAGTTTCAGTGTGGTCCGTGTGTGTGTCTGTCCTTCTGTCTGTAAACAAAATATCTCGAGAAAGGTAAGAGCTAGAGACTTTAAATTTGGCATGCAGCTGTCAAATGTGACAAGGATGCAACACGAAACTTTTGGTTAAGACCGGTGCAACGGTTGGCGGCATTTTACCGCTTATTGTCGGTTTTCGGTGTAATTTAACAATATCGTTTTTATTTATTTATTTTATTTGTAAGATTGCTTCATTGCTTACTAGGTACTAATTTTTATTTCTTTCCACTTCAAAAGACCCACATAACTTTCAAATAAAACCCTCGTTTGCATTGTTCACTAGTCACCAAATGGAAATTGCATAAATTATGTTTATTTTATTACTAACACAATTCCACCTTTCCTACCATTTGAATCCACACGATTAACGTTAATTTGATGACTTAATATTTTGTACAAAATAAAGCTTGTATACGACGTATGTTTAATCTCGTCATTTTGATGTGTTTATCTGTTTACAGACGTGTAATAATATTATAACTATCTTGGATTAAAAAATTAAACCTGTCAGAAATTTATGAAAACTCAATTTTAATTAAATACATTATAAAGATGTGAGACAGAAAAGATATCAAACATTAAAAACAGGGTCACTGTTTCGTTGAACTTTGCTCTTTAAAAATAATAAATTTAGTCTGATGATGGGAATCTGGGTAGCTGAGTACCCACTCTCGCTCAAGAAATGTTCGACTTTTTTTTTTAATTTTCAGTTGAATGTTAATGCTTGATTGTCTATTTATTTTTCTTCTTTTTTCCTACCTGCTTTTTTTATACCACCCCTCAGCCCCTCTATACCTCAGTTTGAAAACCCCTGATGCATGTGTGTTTATTTTTTAATAAAAGGGCTTTGACAGAGGGAACTGTAACTGCTAAGGCAGCTAGAGACTTGAAATTTGGTATGTAGTTCACAAATGTGACAAGGATGCAACACAAAACGTTATTTGAGATGGTTGCTGCGCTTGGCGGTATTTTGACCGCTTTTGGACAGATTTCGACCGTTTTTTGGCGGTTTTCAGCTATAGCTACAAAAGGTATTTTGCGCTTTTGGACAGATTTCGACCGTTTTTTTGGCGGTTTTCAGCTATAGCGACAAAACGGTTAGAGATATTGTAAAAGTAAAAGAACACTCAAATAAGCATCATTCAATAGGATAAGGAAAGTCGTGTGATATTCACACCAGATTTTTATTACTATTGTAATAATAAAGGAAGGACGGACTAAAAAGCACAAAAAGAGAATCGTGACTTTGAAATGGACATGAGACGGATAGGAATAAGTGATGGAAATCTGGAGGAAAATCATAAAACTATAAAGAAAAATCATAAAAACGGCTCTCTGCATAGTTTGCATTTACAGTTCATTAAATTACGTATCGTCTCGTTGCAAACTTGCAAAGGCTATTTTGGAGAAAGGAAGAAGAAGAAGAAGAAGAAGAAGAAATCGAAGAGAGAAGGAAGACAGGATAGGAGAAAGCCAGCCGTTCCGAGAACGAACATTATCCCATGAGGATAAAATCCGCCCCGGCCCGGAATCGAACCCACGGCCTAGCGCTTACAAGGCAGACGCGCTATCAACTAAGCTAACTAGGCTGTCTGATTCATATCTCTTTTCCTACGACTTTGAAGAGTTGAAATGTCTGTGTGAATAAATTTTGGAGAAAGGAAGAAGAAGAAGAAGAAGAAGAAGAAGAAGAAGAGGGAGAAAAAAATTCATTTCATCTTGAAGGAAGATACTCGTACTCGCAAGTCATATCCAAGATTTTTTTTCTGCATAAATTGAAGAAATAATCCAAGGTAGGTACTTAGATAGAGTACGTAAAATTGCAATACTTATAGCTTATAATTTTAAGTCTGAAGTTTTTCGAGATTGCAAAGAAGCAAAACCTCATGGAGCGTGAGGATTTAAAATGAAAATTCCTGACATTTTCATAACGTCATGAATCTAACGAATTCTAGTTTTTACTTTCCATTATTATTATCTCGTATATCTAATATCTATTTTATTATTATTTAGACTACCGGATCAATGAGGGTGAGGGCCAAAAAGCTTGAATTATGATTGTACCCATTTCAAAATTCCTTTCTTGCTTCTTTTACAATTCACGCAGATCCTAATTTGTATGAACGCCGTGTTACTTTTTGAGTATGCAATGTGCAATTTAGTAAACATTTATAATTACATGTACACAAAATACACAGAAATTACAAGCAAGGGGCGAAATTATTGCCTAAGGCAATCTCTACCATTTAACCCTATTATCTAATATCTATTTTATTATAATTTAAACTACCGGATCAATAAGGGTGAGGGCCAAAGAGCTTGAATTATGATTGTACCCATTTCAAAATTAAACACTCGATGGTGCTTCATCGTGTTTTTCCATTGAAATTTCCTTTCTTGCTCAGATCCTAATTTGTATGAACGCCGTGTTACTTTTTGAATATGCAATGTGCAATGTAGTAAACATTGGTGATGTCCAGATCACTTTTTTGAAGTTACGCTATAAAACTGAATGAGGCACAGCTTATTATTTTTGCACCACCGTTAGGTACCTATCGCTTGGTGTACGGAGCTTTCTCAGGTGATTTTAATCTCGTCTAAAAAGGTCGTGCACAAATTGGTTTGTTTTCAAAAAGGTCATGACACCTTTGGGGTACAGAAAAACCCGAAATGTACAAAAGAAATACAAAACGTTGGGAAAGAAAACTCCAGCAAACGACAAGAGTTCAGAAAACAAAAAACTCAGGAAAAAAGAATGGGAGTTTTTTGTTTCATCTAATTATTTATTTGTACTGGAGTAGAAACATTAGGGGAAGGTTGTAGTACAGGTAAAAGAAGGACGAAATGAAAACTGAGGAGACAAAAGTAGATAGAAATAAATTAAAAGACAACATTTTAATTTTAATGACAAATAAATATTTCAATTAATTAATTAATTTGTGGTTTGCCAAATTTCACCAAACTCAGACAAATCTTTCGCGAAAAATTTAGTTTTTTGTTTCATCTAATTATTTATTTGTACTGGAGTAGAAACATTAGGGGAAGGTTGTAGTACAGGTAAAAGAAGGACGAAATGAGAACTGAGGAGACAAAAGTAAATAGAAATAAATTAAAAGATAACATTTTAATTTTAATGCCAAATAAATATTTCAATTCATTAATTAATTTGTGGTTTGCCAAATTTCACCAAACTCAGACAAATCTTTCGCGAAAAATCTAGAAGGTTGTAGTACAGGTAAAAGAAGGACGAAATGAGAACTGAGGAGACAAAAGTAAATAGAAATAAATTAAAAGATAACATTTTAATGACAAATAAATATTTCAATTAATTAATTAATTTGTGGTTTGCCAAAATTTACCAAACTCAGAAAAATCTAAAAAAAAGATGTCTATTCTAAAATTCAGAATTACATTGTTCGTTTAAATTTTGAAAAGAATTTCGTAAGGTGACACTTTCTCCCACCTAACTTTCATTTACAAGTCCGTCCATGATGTTCAAGTGCTTGTGTTTCACTGGAATCTCTTCCGAGGGACATTTTATCAGTCTTTCTCCCATCCAACTTTGGTTTTCAAGTCCGGCCCTGAAGTTCAAAGAAACTCGAAGCATCCTGTTGAATAATTTCCTCTCCTTTGTTTTCCTTTGAATATCTATTCAACTGTTAAATGTCGTTCATTATGTTCTCTCTCTCTCTCTCTCTCTGTCCCTTTTCCCCTCTCTTTCTTCCTAAGTGCTTGTGTTTCACTGGAATCTCTTCCGAGGGACATTTTATCAGTCTTTCTCCCACTCAACTTTGGTTTACAAGTCCGGCCCTGAAGTTCAAAGAAACTCGAGGCATCCTGTTGAATAATTTCCTCTCCTTTGTTTTCCTTTGAATATCTATTCAACTGTTAAATGTCGTTCATTGTGTTCTCTCTCTTTCTCTGTCCCTTTTCCCCTCTCTTTCTTCCTCTCTCTCTCTCTCTCTCTCTTTTCTACTACCTTTCCCTATCGCTACCTCTCCCTCACTTTCTCTGTCTCTTTTTCTTCCCCTCTTTCTCTCTTCCTTTATGTAATTCTTTCTCACTCTCTCCCTACTTCATTCTCATCGTTCTCCCTCCCATCAGGTTCTCCCCCTCTCTCCCTCCTTATCCTCCTTATTTCTTCTCTCATTCCATTTTCCTAACCTTTTCCCTCCTCCCTCCCTAAAAATAACTCTATCTTACTCATACCCATTGTTTTTCTAATCACCTTTAAACTCCCTTTCTCTCTCTCTCTTTCCCCTCTTCGTCTCTCCCTTTTCCCTTCCAATAACTCTGTCCTACTCACACCCCCATTATGTTATATATTTCCAATCATCTGGTGATTCCCTTTCTCTTCCTATGTCTATCTCTCTCTCTCTCTCTCTCTCTCTCTCTCTCTCTCTTCCCCCTCCCTCCCTTCTTCTTCTTTTTCCTATCTCTTTCTTCCTCCTCTCTCTTTCCCTCTTTCTCCCTTTGTTTTTCTCTCTCTTCTCCATTCACTCTACCTCTCTGTAGGTACATAGGTACTGATTTTCTTTAATCACGATCGAATAAACTACAGGCTAAAAAATTCCCGGAGGGACGGACCCAGCTTGTTTTTATTTTTTCTACTCTTGTCCCTCTCTTGTTTTCCTCCAAACAACCCTTCTCCTCTTCCCTCTTTCTCTTTCTTTCCCTTTCTCTCCGTCTCTTTCTCCCTCTTTCATTTTCACCTCGCAACATTTCTCAACAAGTCTTACGTCTCATTATTCATCATTGTATTTTTTACCCTTCTTTCTTCTTTTCTCCCCCTCTCCCCCCTCCACTCGGTGTATTTTGCTTTTGTACCCATCATACCCATATTTTGCTGTTGGTATTTTCTTGTTAACGCTCTACCGTTAACGTTACTTATACTTATCTTATACTTACGTTCATACAGGTAGGTTAACAAAACTTAAACATAAGACTGTATAGACTAGAACAGCTTGTTCCCTCTCTCATTCTCTCTGAAGACTCTTTGAACCCATTATCTCCTTCCTTTTCCCCCTCTCTCCCTCTCCTTTCCTTTCCGTCTCTCCCTCCTCCTCTCCTCTTTCTTTTTCTATCCTCTCACTCTTCCTGTCTGTGTCTTTTCCTCCCCCTTTCTTCCTTTTACCCTCTTTTCGTTATTTTTTCTGCCTCCCCCCCTCCTCTCTCTCTCTCTCTGAAGACTCGTTGACCCAGTATTTCCTTCTCCCTCCCTTTCCCTCTTTCTATCTTTCTCTTTCCTCTCCCTCTACTCTCTCTCTCCCTCTCTCTCTCTCTCCTTTTTCTCTTTTTCTTTCTCTCTTTCTCCCTCGCTATTATTCACCTACTCACTCATCATCAAAAGAAAGGAAAACGTTATTCCTCCCTGTTGCTTTTTCCTTTCTTTTTTACTTCTCTACGCCATTTTTTTTAGAACAATAAAACAACAAGGAATAAAAATTCCTGGGGCTACGTACAGTCTTCTGCAGCAACTTTTCTCTGCAATAAAGAAGGAGGGGTGAGAGGGGAGAGAGGATTGAAAGAGAGGGAGAGAGAGAAATAGAGTGAGAGAGGCAGAGAAAGAGATGTTGAAAAAATGCTTTTCTAGAACTTTGCCTGGCGCACCGCTCTGCACCCACAGATATACTCAATGTTGAAAAAATGCTTTTCTAGAACTTTGCCTGGCGCACCGCTCTGCACCCACAGATATACGAGTAAGTAGATGTAGGTACCTTTTTATTCCATGTTAATAGCACTTTGCGTTTTTGCAGATGGTGGAGCAGAATGGTACATCTTGTTCCAATCTGACAGTCTAAATAAGGCACTACTTTTGAAGGATGAACTAGAGAATGAAAGAAGGAAAGGAAATAGGGCTAGGTATAATTCGCAAAAAGATAGGTAAGCAAAGTGAAACACCTTTCAAAGGAATTACAAAATGCTCGAAAATAATAGATACATAATTGCGAGAACACGATTTTTCATTTATTTATTTTCTTCTCTTTGTTAAAAGTAAGCTGAGAAAAAGTTTCATATTTTCCAGGCATACGAACAAGCAAAGCTACGTGATTGTTTTTCCTAAATCAAAACTATGTCATACTTGAAAAAGTTCAACTTTTTTTCTTCACTTTCTCTGCCTTTTTGCTCGGAAGAGAGGGAGTGTTGTGAAATCTAATTTGTTTGCTTGTAAAGTCAATGAAACGTGGTTTTTCCTATAGTTCATACGTTGCTCTCTCGGTTTTAGTCCGTCTGTGAGAGCTTTGCGATTCATGGAACTTGTATCCTCATTATCTTAGTTAACAGTGCTTCCATCACCATTCTGTCTAAGGTGATTGATTGTAATACACGATTTTTCATTTATTTATTTTCTTCTCTTTGTTAAAAGTAAGCTGAGAAAAAGTTTCATATTTTCCAGGCATACGAACAAGCAACGCTACGTGATTGTTTTTCCTAAATCAAAACTATGTCATACTTGAAAAAGTTCAACTTTTTTCTTCACTTTCTCCGCCGTTTTGCTCGGAAGAGAGGGAGTGTTGTGAAATCTAATTTGTTTGTTTGTAAAGTCAATGAAACGTGGTTTTTCCTATAGTTCATACTTTGCGATTCATGGAATTTGTATCCTCATTATTTTAGTTAGCAGTGCTTCCATCACCATTCTGTCTAGGATGATTGATTGTAATTTTTGTAATTATTGTGTTATGAATGTTATGATCTTGTTATGTGCTTTCTACAAGTAAAATAAGTGGATTATTTCCAATGTTCCTCTGACTCTCTCTACCTTCCTCTCCGTTTCCTCTACACCGTTTTTGATTGTAATTTTTGTAATTATTGTGTTATGAATGTTATGATCTTGTTATGTGCTTTCTACAAGTGGAATAAGTGGATTATTTCCAATATGATTGTAATTTTTGTAATTATTGTGTTATGAATGTTATGATCTTGTTATGTGCTTTCTACAAGTGGAATAAGTGGATTATTTCCAATGTTCCTCTGACTCTCTCTACCTTCTTCTCCGTTTCCTCTACACCGTTTCGCATTTGAAAATCCTCATTCGCTTGTCTTAGACACGTCATATGCATGACATTTCTATGTTTGAGCATGATGCATATGATAAGCTTTTACACAAAACAAACATGAAGGGCGGAAAAACTCATTTTTGTAAGAAAATATTTGCATCATAACATTCTACACAGTCTAGAAATCCAGACGATATTTTCTCGTACACATCTCCAACAAGATGTCACTGAAATTTCTTCCCCAGACACCGTCAGTTTTCTTACCTTTGCCATTCGTTTATTTTGGCAAAATGTCACGTGCAGAGAGTTTGATAACGAAGACATTATGATAACAATGGCTTGTGAAGAAAACGGAGAGAAACGGAACGTAAAAGAGACATTTTCTCCTTTTCTTTCCTAACGTAATCTCCAACTGTGAAAATGGCGATAACAGGAGTTGGAAGAAAGCAAAATTAGGTCACTCTGCACATCCCCCACCATCTCCTTTCTCAGAGTTTCGGTTTCCTTAAGCCAGGATTTGGGTTCCTGCCAGAATACCAGTAAACTATAATTATTATCCCATTTTCTACGTCAAAAGCAGAAAATCGCTCGATTTGGGAGGAAAAACAAGGAGAGAGCAACTTTTTCTTTTCGGTGGTTCCTAATTAATAAATACCTTGTTAAAAAAATTTAAAAAAATAATAAAAAATAGAAGGCGTAAAACGGAGAGCAAATTTTCCTTGGATTTTTTTTTTGTTTATGTTATGTATCTTTTATTTTTGAAAATGGAACCTAATTTTAAATGAAGGAGAAGGTATACGTATACATGTGTCTGCCAAATATGTAAATATCATCAGTCCTTATTTTTTCTTTTTTGTAATATAAAATGTATCTACCTACCTACTTACCTATCAATAAGTAGGAGACTCGTATGTAGTTTGCATACTCAAATAATCATACAATAGAATAAATTTAAGGGCAAATTGCCAAAGGGAAAGAATGACTATCTATTTTCTATTATTCACAAACGCGTATTTTGCATGACTTTCCAATTTCTATTTGCTCGTTTTTAGCCCGTCCTTCCTTTATTATTACGATAATAATAAAAAAAAGGTATAGTGGACGGGCTATTGTATTCGCTTCGGTGTCGTCTGTTTGTCTGTACCGATAGAAGGACTTATCCAAACCTGGTCGACCGCGAACCCCTGGGAGCGCGCAGCGCGACCGTAAACAAGGGAACGCGAAGCGCTACCCTATGCTCAAACCCGCGAAGCCCCGGGAGCCCGCAGCACGACCGTAAAAAACGGAGCGCGAAGGGCGACTGCATGCACATTGCACAACCGCGCGAAGCCCCAGGAGCGCACAGCGCGACCATATGCACAAATTCCCGGAGGGACGGACCCAGCTTGTTATTCAATATTCCCGGCCATATTGTTTCCAATTATATTTCCCCCTTTTTCTCTGTCTATCTTTCCCTTTATTTCTCCCTCTCTTTTCTCTTACTCCCTCTTTCACTCTTCCCTTTCTCTTCTTTCTCCCCTCTCTCTTTCTCCCTATCCAACTTTCTTCCCCTCTCTTCTTTCTGTTTCCCCTCTCTTTTCTCTTTCTCCCTCTTATTCTCCTTTCACTGCTACGCCACTGAAGAGTTCAATACTAAAACACTTTTGATGGATTTAACCAATGACTTAATGAGAGATTTCACTAATGGGAGAATTTTTAGGTATATTCCAATAGTAATAATAAAAGGTATAGGGACGGACTATTGTATTCGCTTCGGTGTCGTCTCTCTGTCTGAGGAAAAAGCCTGGTTTTCGGGGAATTCTTTTCACATTTTCTCACACAAATAAGCTCTTATGTCAAAATTTGTCGCGACGACCTATGAACTCAAAGCGAGAAAGTTTTAGATAACACTTCAGTCGTTAATTTAAGACCGGTTTCATCGTCATCTATGATAAGCTACGCCGAGCAAGGCTAATAAATGGATTGGTGATAAAGAAAAATCATAAAAACGGCTCTCTGCATAGTTTGCATTTACAGTTCATTAAATTACGTATCGTCTCGTTGCAAACTTGCAAAGGCCATCTTGGAGAAAGTACCCTCAAGCTCTCTCCCTCCCTCCCTCTCTCTCTCTCTCTCCCTCCCTCCCTCCCTCTCTCTCTCTATCCCTCTCACTCTCTCTCTCCCTCTCTTTCCCTCTCTCTCTCTCTCCCTCCCTCTCCCTCTCTCTCCCTTTCCCTCTTCCTCTCTGTCTCTCCCTCTCATCTCTTTATTTATTTTGCACAAGGTTGATGTCATTTTGTTCGGCAAATAATTTAGCACAATCTAATTAAGTTCAGGAGAGCAGGATAAACCAAAGTCAGGGAGAAAATGAGGGTTGTGTTCCAGGTTGCGGTGTATTGTCAACGTCACCCGGAAATCCTCTCCCGTCTTTATTTATTTTGCACAAGGTTGATGTCATTTTGTTCGGCAAATAATTTAGCACAATCTAATTAAGTTCAGGAGAGCAGGATAAACTAACAAAAGTCAAGGAGAAAATGAGGGTTGTGTTCCAGGTTGCGGTGTATTGTCAACGTCACCCGGAAATCCTCTCCCAATTTTCTATCAGAGCGTAGGATACATTATTTGTTCGCCTACGACGTTTGGGATATCAGAGGAGCAGTCCCGTTTACATTCAAACCCTAACAGGGCCCCGTGGCCAACTTCAATAACGGGGCCCTTGTCATAACAATTTTTTACTAACAAGAATACAAGCCACAAAAGATCTAACCAGTTCGCAGTGACAAAGGGCGATATAACCGATGGCCCTTCTTATACACTCTCGGGTGTCCACTATTGGGGGTGTCCGTTATTCAGAGTTTCCCCCACAAGAAACTGGTAAAAATGTCCCCGTTTCTCTTAAAGTGTCTGCTATTGGGAAAGAAACTGCTAAAGATGTCCCCGTTTCTCTTGAAGTGTCTGCTATTGGGAGGTTTCCTCTATTCAGAGGTGTCCGTTAAGGGAGGTTTCATTGTACTCATATTTTACTTTCCCTTTTTTTGGGGGGAAAATTCTAGTTCCGGGACCCCCTTGAGTAACTCGATCTCCTGCCCAATGCAAATGCCACCGGAAAACCCCCCCTTTAGACGGCCCTGCAGAGGAGCCTTTATAATCAATCGTGCTATTGGATTGAATCTTTTCACACATGTTGAATTCAGGCCTTGTTCCTCCTCGAAAAATGATTGATGGAAATACAAATATATGTAGGACGTATGGAAAAGACGAGGTAAACCAAAACAAATAATGTTCCCAGGCACCTACTTGTCATTGTCCCACCTACAATGTCATTATTCTTTGTGTTATTTCGAATACGATGTCACATTGTCACAACCTTGCGGGGTTATCACATCATTCATCATGTATTTTTCACGCCATCTTGACTAGCTGGTTACTTTTTATTTTAGGAATACAATCTTATCCATCTTACTGTAGGGAGATTGGGCAAATTTTATCCTTCTCCTAAAGAGATCTGAGCGCCAGGCCAAGTTCCAGTAAGTAAGGTTTATCCTCGGAACGGCTGGATTTCTCCTATCCTGGCTTCCTTCTTTCTTCGATTTTGTCACGATAAGGCGTTAAGGCTGCAGTTACAGTTCCCTCTATCAAACCTTTTCAATCTCAAGGCGCGTTCATATTTGCGTCCTGCGGTAGGGTTGCAGTAGAACTGTGGTGGCAAAGTCTCCGTATACGATATACTGAAAAATTGGAATAAAACAAGATACAAGATCCTTCAAGAAACGCCCCATCCATACATAAATAATGGAAGCAAATTAATGTATTCAATGTTTGAAAGAGAGAGAAAGAGCTTTCTACTGTCTTTTAAATTTTTTGTTGTTCCATCTTCCTCATTTCCCTGGTTTATTTATGTCGTTTTATAAATATTTGATAGCACTTTTTATTTCCATGTAGGTACATACATACCTTTTTTCATGTTCCTATCTCTTTCATTTAATTTTTTATGTCTTGTTCCCGTTTTCATGTTTTCTTTGGTGTCTATGTCTACTGCGGGCTCTCCGAGAGTAGAAGGATTTTCCATTCTAATTCGAACACATGGAACCTAATTTTAAATGAAGGAGAAGGTACGAGTATACTTATATGCCTGCCAAAAATGTAAATATCAGTCCTTATTTTTTTGTAATAAGTATAAAATGTATCTACCTACCTACCTACCTACCTACTTACCTATCAATAAGTAGCAGACTCGTATGTAGTTTGCATACTCAAATAATCATACAATAGAAGAAATTTAAGGGCAAATTGCCAAAGGAAAAGAATGACTTTCTATTATTCACAAACGTGTATTTTGCATGACTTTCCAATTTCTATTTGCTCGTTTTTAGCCCGTCCTTCCTTTATTATTACAATAATAGTGAACGGGCTATTGTATTCGCTTCGGTGTCGTCTGTCTGTACCCATAGAAGGACTTATCCAAACCTGGTCGACCTATATATCAAATCAAAGGTCTTTTTACCAGGAACACGAAAATGGTGGTGCAAGTTTTGTCTAGAGAACCATAAAGCCAAAAAACCAGAAAAAAAGGTTTTTTTTTGGGATTTTTTTTTTTCACATTTTCTCACGCAAATGAGCTCTGATCTTGAAATTTGTCGCGACGACCTATAAACTCAAAGCGAGAAAGTTTTAGATAACACTTCAGTCGTTAATTTAAGACCGGTTTCAGCGTCATCTATGATAAGCTACGCCGAGCAAGGCCAATAAATGGATTGGTGACCTATTTTATGGTTTTTTTTTTTTTTTTTTTTTTTTTTTTTTTTTTTTTTTTTAGGAAATATGTATCTCAAAATTGTCCCTGTCCCAAAATCACCCTAACCTACCCTACTTATTTCTTTTTTCTCCGTGATATGGTGTCAAGATAAAGCTCTGACTTGCGAACCCTGACAAGTGCTAATAACGTAACAACTTTCTCTCTCCCTTTTCCTCTCTCTTTCTCCTCCCTCTCTTCCCTTTCTTTCTTTCTCATCCCATGTGAAGTTAGTCCATTTCTTTCATCTTTGTGTTATAAGTTATTATTATTACTTATAACTGTTGCTTACTGGGTTAGTTACGTAGCTATGGTAGTTTGTGAGCCCTGAAGTTTTGAGTCACAACCTGTGTCATATATTCACACAAAGAAAAACAAAATGTCTTTACTTAATTAAGTACAGTGTATGTATTTTTATGTGTACACACTTTTCTCCTTTTGAAAGCTAATTGTTTCTCTGTTAGCATAATGGCGCATCTTGTTCTAAGCTGACAGTCTAAATAAAACACTACTTGTAAGGTAGATAGGGGTAAATTTGAGACAGGGGAAACTTTGAGACACCTACCTAAAAGGTGTGAAGTACGCATTAATGAGTGCTTCCTATCCCAGCATTTTCAGTCCCATCCCAGCAGAGGATAAACAAGGCATATTTTATTCTACATTTACAACGAATTTACGGAAACTGAGACAATATTCCCTCTTTTGGCGTGGTAGCGCCTGTACTAAACCATTGAAAATCGAAGATGGCGAGCCATCTTGAAGAGGGGAAATTGTTTCAGTTTCCGAAGAAAATACAGATTAGCTAAGCTTGTTTTTTTTTTCTTTTTTAAGATTAATGTATCTCAAAATTGTCCCTGTCCCAAAATCACCCTAACCTACCCTACTTATTTCTCTTTTCTCCGTGATATGGTGTCAAGATAAAGCTCTGACTTACGAGCCCTGACAAGTGCTAATAACGTAACAACTTTCTCTTTCCCTTTTCTCTCTCTCTCTCTTTCTCCTCCCTCTCTTCCCTTTCTTTCTCTTTCATCCCACCTTTCTTTTTCTCCGTGATATGGTGTCAAGATAAAGCTCTGACTTACGAGCCCTGACAAGTGCTAATAACGTAACAACTTTCTCTTTCCCTTTTCCTCTCCTTTTTCTCTCTCTTTCTCCTCCCTCTCTTCCCTTTCTTTCTCTTTCATCCCACCTTTCTCCCTTTTCCTCCCTCTCTTCCCTCATAGAAGCCGGGAGCTCATGTTTCACCTGAAGCCAAGGATTCATCTTAATCACAGCTTCAAAAGAGAAAAAAAATCTCAAGTTTATTCTCATTAAAAATAATTAATAGCTTCTGTGGATCCAAAGCATCGGGGTGGGATAAATTTTATTAGAAGGGAAAAAAAAGGCAGAGGAAGAAGAAGAAGAAGATAATTAATAAATACCTTGTTAATTTTTTTTAAAAAAAATAATAAAAAATAGAAGGCGTAAAACGGAGAGCAAATTTTCTTTGGATTTTTTTTTTTGTTTATTTTATGTATCTTTTTTTTTATGTATTGTATCTTTTTTTTTTTTTTTTTTTGAAAAATGA
>NW_007379131.1:1251-42895 GCF_000475195.1 Diaphorina citri | reverse complement strand
AACTCAAAGCGAGAAAGTTTTAGATAACACTTCAGTCGTTAATTTAAGACCGGTTTCATCGTCATCTATGATAAGCTACGCCGAGCAAGGCTAATAAATGGATTGGTGATTTAAGCATTATATTGGCAGTTACCTATTAGGAAACATTAAAAGGAATAAAGGAAGAACGGGCTCTAGTCTTGATTTTAAATCATTACATGAAAGTATGTAGGCACATATATTATGTAGTAATAGGGAGCGCGAAGCTCGACCGCATGCACAACCGCGAACCCCCGGGAGCGCGCAGCGCGACCGTAAACAAGGGAACGCGAAGCGCGACCCTATGCTCAAACCCGCGAAGCCCTGGGAGCGCGCAGCGCGACCGTAAAAAACGGAGCGCGAAGGCGACTGAATGCACATTGTACAAGCGCGCGAAGCCCCAGGAGCGCGCAGCGCGACCGTAAACAAGGGAGCGTGAAGCGCGACCATATGCACAAATTCCCGGAGGGACGGACCCAGCTTGTTATCCAATATTCCCGGCCATATTGTTTCCAATTATATTTCCCCCTTTTTATCTTTTTCTCTGTCTATCTTTCCCTTTATTTCTCCCTCTCTTTTCTCTTACTCCCTCTTCCACTCTTCCCTTTCTCTTCTTTCTCCCCTTTCTCTTTCTCCCTATCTAACTTTCTTCCCCTCTCTTCTTTTACCCTCTCTTCTTTCTGTTTCCCCTCTCTTTTCTCTTTCTCCCTCTTATTCTCCTTTCACTTTCTCTCTCTTTCTCTCCTCTCTTACCTGTGCTTTCCCTTTCGCCCAAAAATTATATATGATAAATTGAAAATTCAAATTCACTCGGGACTACACTGTAATAGCTTCAAGCTCACAGCATTGTGAAAGTATAGGGTGCGCCAGAATGCAAATACCTACAGAATTGTGAATAAAGTATAAGGTGTATCAGAAATATAGAATTTTAAATTAGGTTTGGGGTTTGTATAATAGAAAGCAAACATAGACTTGTAAATAATGCACAGTAAGCACAGAGAAATGGCGGAGACATTAAGTGGATGTTGTTCTCTCCCGCGGAATAAAGCTATAAGCACGGAGTTGAGCAATTGAGGTTCGTACACACATAGCCGCACCGACACTGACGTACGGCCGAGTGTTGGACGTGCTACTAGTCTGGAAGCTAGCGATATAAATTTTACCTCATAAGGTACAAAATTTTCGACCAATAGGTTTGATGCGGAAAAGTGAGCACTCTCCTCTCTTACCTGTGCTTTCCCTTTCGCCCAAAAATTATATATGATAAATTGAAAATTCAAATTCACTCGGGACTACACTGTAACAGCTTCAAGCTCATAGCATTGTGAAAGTATAGGGTGCGCCAGAATGCAAATACCTACAGAATCGTGAATAAAGTATAGGGTGTATCAGAAAACATGGAATTATAAATTAACTAGGTATGGGGTTTGTGAAATAGAAAGCAAACATAGACTTGTAAATAATGTACAGCAAGCAAGTAAGCATATGTACCTGAAAACAAATAAAGAATAATTGTAAACAAGTATAGGGAGTACTATAAAACAAACACGGAATATATCAGGCTTTATTAATAGAATAATTGTAAACAAGTATAGGGAGTACTATAAAACAAACACGGAATATATCAGGCTTTATTAATCTGCGTGGTACATTGCAACTTCTTTTACTCTACACTAAGAAGAAGAAGAAGAAGAAGAAGAAGAAGAAGAAGAAGAAGAAGAAGAAAAAAAAAAATAATAATAAAAAATACCTAGAATTAATTTTTATTCAACAAAAAATACAGACTGTAAATTTACAGGGCATTATGGGAAGTATGGACGAATAGATCCCAGATATACTGGGACCTGTTATTTCTCTTTGGTCACTCTGTATGACCTTTTTTCCACACACAGTGCTGTATCTGCTGTATGCAAATAATTCAACTCATTCTCAAAGGGACGAACTTTTGACAGAAATTTTCCATACCTGTTTCGAGTTTTGGATTTCTACGTTGTTGAGAACTTTCTAAATAGATACGCCACAGCACCTTTAGAGTTATCCATATCACAACAGAGATGGATTTTCACTATGAGATGAACTTTTGGAAGTTTCTATCCTTTGGATTTTCATAGAATTCGGACTGTAATCAATCTTCTGATTCAAATTATTTGCTGGATTTTCGATCAGTTTCTGAATATTCCTCTCATGGTTGCTTAGTACATGCCAATTTATTTTGGATTGTGGTGATAGTCAGGTACTTTTACTTGCTGATCTACATCTAGGTACAATTTTACATGGTCTAATGCCAACGTTTACAATTTGTATGAATGCCGTGAAACTATTTAAGTATGCAATATGCAACGCATGAAAGATTAGTGGAGATGCCTACTTCACTTCGGTCATCAATGCATATTGAGCAGCGGTTTCATCACATTTGCAAAAAAAGAGTTACCATTTCTCCGCCTGTATTTCGAAGCTAAGCAACATTGAGTGCGGTGTGTAAATGGATGATGTATGGGAAATCAAGTGCAGCTTGCATTTATTTTCCATTACATTACGTATGGGGAAATTTGTTCGATAAAAACTTCTTTGAGAATGGGATTTTAATTGACTTTTTGAAATCCGATTCTGGGATTGGTATTTCAATATTTTCCACATTCGCCACTAGAATTTATATCCTACTGTTAATCAAGTGGTCTATTATTCATTTTACGAACTTCATGTACAGAGATGTGAGCCATATGTGTATTTATCCATGTATGAATGCATATACGACATGAGGCAGTAATGTATTTAGGTACATGTATGAGACTATTAATATACCTGTACATGATCTAATCCATTTACAGGTATGATACTCAGGTTTAATTTGATGCTTCATAAGAGTTTTTTTAATTGTGTTAGGTACTCTACTCATGTTCCGTACCTCTTTGATCTAGTGCCGAAATTTATTCGTACAAAATTTCCATGGAGTACCTACAATATTAAAAGTTGTTAATTTATGTATCTGTTACCTACATACCTAATAATATTACCCACAATCAAAGATTGATTAGAGGATTCACAAACAAAGAACGATTTGATGATTTTTTTGACCCAACTTTATTCAAGCAAGGAAACATTATAGTCCTTCCTTTTGAGTTTAGACTGCTGGGGTAAAGGGACTTTCTAGTCTCATTCGAGCAGGATAAACAGAGTATATTCTATTCTTCCTTAGCTTTTCCCTGGCAGTTCAAGAGATGTGTGTTTTCTGTTCTAAATATAATTTAGTATCCTTAGGGTATCTTTTCGTTTTCGTTTCCGTGTCAGTAGTTATTCATACAAAAAACTTTCATGTGAAGTGGGCAGAGTGGGGATTCGTTTTTCGAGCGAGGGGAAGGTTGTCCTTTTTTTCTCCACCCTGACACTTGCATGTTCACCCTGGGGATCTATCTCCTGTCTCCAACAAAATCCTCGTTCTCCTTCTTTTCCTCTTCCTGTTTTTCCTCCTCTTCTTCCTTTTTATTCTTTCCATTTTCCTCTGTTTCCTTTTTCTACTCTAGCCTTTAACTTGCTCTTTTTTGGTATATTCTTTCTCCTTCTTCTTCATCTTCTTTCAAATCCTCTTTCTCTCATTCGTATCTTCCTCTATTTCTTCCACTTCTATTCCCTCTCTTTCTTTACCTCTCCTTCCTAGCCTTCTCCTCCTCCACATCCTCATTCTCTATTTTGTTTTTCTCTCTTCACCTACTTCGTTTTCCTTTTCGTAGCCCTCTCGTCTACATTCTTTCATTCTCCTCCCTCTTTCTTTATCCTTCTTTTCCTCTCCTATTCTTCCCCCTCTTCCTTCTTTCTCCCCCTCTTCCTACAGGTTCATTGTATTGTCATCCATATGTTAAGAAGATTACTCCCATCACGTATATGCAAGTAACATGTTTGGAGACATTCCATTTTGCTAAGAGCAACACTTTTACCTGACATTTTTAATGTGCTTGTCTCGGGAGGTATGTTTTAGGTCCCTCCGAGTACCTGAACTCTTTTTTTGACATGTTGCAAATGGAAAAGTCCAGGGACGTGATTGGTGTCAAAAGCTTTGCATCATGTGTTATGAAATTCTTTCCACGTATGTTATTTCATTTGTTTTTCACTTATTATTCTTGTTCTCTATATTGTTTTCTACTTTTTTTTATTTAAATTGTTGTTGATTTTTTATATACTTCTTTTTTGTTTGTATTTTTTCCCATCAGACAATAACAATTCTGGACTGAAACCGTCTCGTCTAAAACTTTGGGAAATTTGTTTGTCTGTGTCAATCCAGGTGAAGTCAGCCCATTTCTTTCATCTTTGTGTTATAAGTTATTATTATTACGTATCATGTTGCAAATGGAAAAGTCCAGGGACGTGATTGGTGTCAAAAGCTTTGCATCATGTGTTATGAAATTCTTTCCACGTATGTTATTTAATTTGTTTTTTCTTCCATTCAGACAATAACAATTCTGGACTGAAACCGTCTCGTCTAAAACTTTAGGAAATTTGTTTGTCTGTGTCAATCCAGGTGAAGTTAGCCCATTTCTTTCATCTTTGTGTTATAAGTTATTATTATTACTTAAAACTGTTGCTTACTGGGTTAGTTACGTAGCTATGGTAGTTTGTGAGCCCTGAAGTTGTGAGTCACAACCTGTGTCATATATTCACACAAAGAAAAACAAAATAATAATACATCTCCTAATCTAAAATTAAATTCTATGGAGATGGTTTCTTTTCTTTGGCCATCATAATTATGATATTACGTATATTACGTATGAAGAAGAAGAAGAAGAAGAAGAAGGAAGAAGAAGAAAAAGAGTGAAAAACTGAAAGCCAAGAAGGAGAAAAGGGATGTAGGGAGGGTATTCAAATAATAATTTTGCTTAATTGCCTCATAACTTTGGGAAGTGGGAGAGAATAAATTTTGATGGACGACAATTTTTTTTTGCCACGATTTTTTCTCTCTCTTTAATTATCTTAACTTCGAGAAAGTTTTATTTAATACCTCCTGTGTTTTTTTTTAGAGAGGGAAGGAGAAAGGCGAAAGAGAGAAAGAGAAAAGGGATAGAGAAAGAGAGGGGGGAGGGAGAAAGAGGGAAGTAGCGGAAGAGAAAGAGAGGGGGAGAGAGAGAAAGAGAGAGATAGGGAAGTAGCGGAAGAGAGAAAAAAAGGGAAAGAGAAAGAGAGGGGGGGAGAGAAAGAGGGAAGTAGCGGAAGAGAGAGATAGGGAAGGGGAAAGGCGAAAGAGAGAGAGAAAAGGGATAGAGAAAGAGAGGGGGGAGAGAAAGAGGGAAGTAGCGGAAGAGAGAAAGAAAAAAAGGGGAAGAGAAAGAGAGGGAGAGAGAGAAAGGAAGAAAGAGAGAGAAAGGGAAGTAGCGCGAGAGGAGAGAGACTTAGAGATTCGCGCATTGATTTTCTTGTAATAAATTTACTAAAATCGTTCTATACCTAAATCGTTCCTAACAACATCGATGGTCGAGTAATTGTTGGCCTTACAATATAAGAAGGTGAAAAACAAATGTCTTTACTTAATTAAGTGCTTTTGAAAGCTAATTGTTTCTCTGTTAGCATAATGGCGCATCTTGTTCTAAGCTGACGGTCTAAATAAAACACTACTTGTAAGGTAGATCGGGGTAAATTTGAGACAGGGGAAACTTTGAGACACCTACCTAAAAGGTGTGAAGTACGCATTAATGAGTGCATCCTATCCGAGCATTTTCAGTCCTATCCCAGCAGAGGATAAACAAGGTATATTCTATTATACATTTACAACGAATTTACGGAAACTGAGACGATATTCCCTCTTTTGGCGTGGTAGCGCTAAACCATTGAAAATCCAAGATGGCTAGCCATCTTGAAGAGGGGAATCTGTTAGCATAATGGCGCATCTTGTTCTAAGCTGACAGTCTAAATAAAACACTACTTGTAAGGTAGATAGGGGTAAATTTGAGACAGAGGAAACTTTGAGACACCTACCTAAAAGGTGTGAAGTACGCATTAATGAGTGCTTCCTATCCCAGCAGAGGATAAACTAGGTATATCCTATTAAAAATTACAACGAATTTACGGAAACTGAGACGATATTCCTGTTTTGGCGTGCTAGCGCCTGTACTAAACCATTGAAAATCCAAAATGGCGAGCCATCTAGAAGAGGGGAAATAAAACACTCTCAAAAAAAAAAAAAAAAAAAAAAAAAAAAAAAAAAAAAAAAAAAAAAAATCTCGGAACAGCCCGTTCACACAGCACGAATTTTTCTTCGTCAAAGTTTACAATTTTCCGAACTTTTCTTCGTTGGCAATGTGAACACACTATTTCATTTGAATACACCACAGAAAAAAACACAAAAAAAAAGACGAATTCGTTTCGTGCATTATAAACGGACTAGAACTTTTCTAATCAAAGCAGTGATTCTTGGATTGTATTCTTTCAGTGTACGAGTTTACTCTGTATACCCACTCGTACAGTACAGTCTTGGATGATACATCTTCCTTGTGTCAAATCCTCCAATACATAAATCCATTAAAAATGTCACAGCAATTTAGATATCCGTCAATAAGTATAGGTAGTAGGCAGCAAGTTGAATTTTCGCGTTTCTTTTCTCCAGAAAAAAAAAACATTTTTTGAACAATAGCTGCTCAGAATTTTCTCCTTTTTCTTCATTCAACAAGCTACATAATGGCATGATACATCTTCCTTGTGTCAAATCCTCCAATACATAAATCCATTAAAAATGTCACAGCAATTTAGATATCCGTCAATAAGTATAGGCAGTAGGCAGCAAGTTGAATTTTCGCGTTTCTTTTCTCCAGAGAAAAAAAAAACATTTTTTGAATAATGGCTGCTCAGAATTTTCTCCTTTTTTCTTCATTCAGCAAGCTACATAATGGTACTTCAGCCTGGGGTTCCATCGAATTGCTTTGTTACTTTTGTTTTGTTTTCCTACACAAAAATGAGAACGTTATTATGAAGCGTAGAATCACACGCGAACAAAATATCCACAGTATCCTATTAGGAAGAATCCCTCCCAGAAATGAAGATGAAATAATGTTATGACAAATATATTTTGGTCTCCGTTTTGACAGACGTTCCAATAAAGCCAATTTGAGATTCAATACTTTGACGAGTTTAAAGAAGGAGAGGATGGAGGACCAAGAGACTGAGACAGAATAAGGAGAAGGAAGAAGGAGGAAGAAGAAAAAAAGGAAGGAGGAGGAGAAGAAGAAGAAGAATAAAAAAAGAGTGAAAAACTGAAAGGCAAGAAGGCGAAAAGGGATGGAGGGAGGGTATTCAGATAATAATTTTGCTTAATTGCCTCATAACTTTGGGAAGTGGGAGAGAATAAATTTTGATGGACGACAATTTTTTTTGCCACGATTTTTTCCCTCTCCTTAATTATCTTAACTTCGAGAAAGTTTTATTTAATACCTCCTGTGTTTTTTTAGAGAGGGAGAGGGAAGGAGAAAGGCGAAAGAGAGAAAGAGAAAAGGGATAGAGAAAGAGAGGGGGGAGGGAGAAAGAGGGAAGTAGCGGAAGAGAGAGATAGGGAAGGAGAAAGGCGAAAGAGAGAAAGAGAAAAGGGATAGAGAAAGAGAGGGAGAGAGAGAAAGGAAGAAAGAGAGAGAAAGGGAAGTAGCGCGAGAGGAAAGAGACTTAGAGATTTGCGCATTGATTGTAATAAATTTACTAAAATCGTTCTATACCTAAATCGTTCCTAACATTATTGATGGTCGAGTAATTGTTGGCCTTACAATATAAGAAGGTACAAAAATGTTGTTAAAGTAAGCACATTCCTAGAAAAAAAAATCTCGGAACAGCCCGTTCACACAGCACGAATTTTTCTTCGTCAAAGGTTACAATTTTTCGAACTTTTCTTCGTTGGCAATGTGAACACACTAATTCATTTGAATACACCACAGAAAAAAAACACACGCACAAAAAAAAAAAAAAAAAAAAAAAAAAAAAAAAATTCGTTTCGTGCATTATAAACGAGACATAGAAACTTTTCTATCAAAGTAGTTTGATCTTGGATTGTATTATTGGGGCTTGGTCAGTGGGTACGAGTGTGTACGGCTGTAGGTACCGGTACTCGGATGACATGTAGGCTATGTTCTTGGATGATACATCGATTGCCTTGTGTCAATTCTCCAAATACATAAATCCATGGTAAATAGTTGGTCACAGCAATTTAGGATATCCCGTCAATCAAGTATACGGCAAGTAGGCAGCCAAGTTGGAATTTTCGGCGTTTTATCCTTTTATCTTACCCAGAGAAAAAAAAGAAACATTTTTTGAATAATGGCTTGCCGTCAGAAGTTTTCTCTTTTTTCTCTTTCAATTTCAGGAAGCCTACATATGGTAGCTTGTCAGCCTGGGGTTCCGCATCGAATTGCTTTGTTTATTTTGTTTTTGTTTTCCTACACAAAAATGAGAACGGTTATTATGATATGCGTGAGAATCTACACGCGAAGCGAAAATAGTCCACAGTAGGTGCCTATATTGAGGGGAAGAGATCCTGTTCCCAGGAAAGTGGGAAGATGAAATAATTATTGAGGAAGTGTGGGGAGGGAGAGTGGGGGGTAAGGGGAGGAGAGGGGGGGGGAGAGGGGGGGGGAGAGGGAGAGAGGGGCAGGGGGAGGAAAAGAAAGAGAGAGTCCTTCAGGGAGGGAAAGATAGATAGAGTTTTATAGCTATAATGCTTCTGATATCTACTGATAAAAGATTGCAGAATTGTAGATCTGCTAGCAAGCTATTAAAAAATAATACTGTTCTTTACAACAGGAATTTCAAATCAAATTTCAATTTAAGTTGGTAACTACCAGTATGTGTATCTCTTTCGCTTCACTTTTCAAGCTAGTCTGGTAAAAACCAACAGAATGTCGATCGTTCCGCTCTTTTTCACGAAAACAAAGCTAGAATAAATTAATCCGGGGGCATCTATCCAAATGTTGAAATAAGTCCATTAAAACGACCCTATGTACATTAAAAGGAAAAGGATTTAATGTTTTGGTAAGTTGGTAACTACCAATATGTGTATCTCTTTCGCTTCACTTTTCAAGCTAGTCTGGTAAAAACCAACAGAATGTCGACCGTTCCGCTCTTTTTCACGAAAAGAAAGCTAGAATAAATCGGGGGCATCTATCCAAATTTTGAAATAAGTCCATTAAAACGACCCTATGTACGTACATTAAAAGGAAAAGGATTTAATGTTTTGTGTGTTCTATCTTTCGTGTCTTAAGGGTTTGCGTGACTTACGAGTTCATCATTTTGATAGATTTTCACTCTTTATTCATTTTCTTTCCAACACCGTGTCTATCTCACGGAAGAAATACGTATTTATTTTTATCTATTATCTCTGCATAATAATCCTCATTTGTCCTTTGTTATTAAAATTTAAATTTTTGTGTTTTTAAAAAAAATATGCTGATATTCGATAGAATTAGTCGAGAAAGAATACCTATACCTTGTCATTTTGATAGATTTTCACTCTTTATTCATTTTCTTTCCAACACCGTGTCTATCTCACGGAAGAAATACGTATTTATTTTTATCTATCATCTCTGCATAATAATCCTCATTTTTCCTTTGTTATTAAATTTAAATTTTGGTGTTTTAAAAAAAAATATGCTGATATTCGATAGAATTAGACGAGAAAGAATATACCTAGGTACCTTGTTTATCCTGCTGGGATAGGACTAAAAAGACCTTTATCCCCGCAGTCTTAGGTACATTATCTCTATTACATCTAACAAAATCTAACATCTTGGATATTTACTGCCATGTTTGTGTTCCTTCTTTTTGAGGAAAGCTATACCTTGTTTATCCTGCTGGGATAGGACTGAAAAGACCTTTATCCCCGCAGTCTTAGGTACATTATCTCTATTACATCTAACAAAATCTAACATCTTCGATATTTACTGCCATGTTTGTGTTCCTTCTTTTTGAGGAAACAGTAAACTTTCATCCACACACATGTGAAAGTGTTGTGCTCTTCTCATTAGGGAAATTAGTGCACACCACTTGAAGTACTCGTAAATGAAGAACTAACGCTACAATAATGATCTTAAATTAATTCCTTCAGGGCTTTCCTCCCCAGACAGAAGTCTCTCTCTGGTTTTTGTTCTCACTTGAAGTACTCGTAAATGAAGAACTAACGCTACAATAATGATCTTAAATTAATTCCTTCAGGGCTTTCCTCCCCAGACAGAAGTCTTTCTCTGGTTTTTGTTCTACAATTTTACTCTTGTCTGCTTTTTTAAACATTTTACATTCTGTTCTGTTTGTTCGGAAATGTGTAAACTTTGTTTTTCTTTCTTTTGTATCATTAATAGAAATGGCGGAGACATTAAGTGGATGTTGTTCTCTCCCGCGGAATAAAGCGTGCTACTAGTCTGGAAGCTAGCGATATAAATTTTACCTCATAAGGTAGGTACAAAATTTTCGACCAATAGGTTTCATGCGGAAAGGTGAGCAACACAGAAACTGAAAGTCTTAGTGGCCGAACTGAGGGCTTTATCCCGCTACAGCCGTTTGAAAAAGTACCAAAAATTACCAAAACTATAGAAAGAAAAACAAGGCATTTGAATGTGTTGGGATAGCGGGATACACATCACAACACCACAACGGTGCCGGTTCTGGAGCGGTTGTGGTGATGTATGTCCCGACCTATATCCGTACCGTACATTAATGTTCTTCATACAATGGTTTCCGTCACCTCTCTGAAGCTTGTGGTGAGAAAGGAGGAGATGTAAAACTCGATGATTTTCTAGAATCATTTGTTTCATTCCAACGGAAGAAAATAAATCCATTAGTCTCAAAAAACGTGTCTGGAAACTATTAAACTTCTCGAATACTTTTCCTTTTAGTTCCACACTATTTGGAACTTTCATACTTTTAGACATGTTACAAGGTTTTCTAGAAACATTTTCCATATCGTCTCTCCATGAAGCATCATAAACTTGAAAAGAAAATTATCTAAGGAGGAGATGTAAAACTCGATGATTTTCTAGAATCATTTGTTTCATTCCAACGGAAGAAAATAAGAAATCCATTAGTCTCAAAAAACCTGTCTGGAAACTATTAAATTTCTCGAATACTTTTCCTTTTACTTCCACACTATTTGGAACTTTCGTACCTACTTTTAGACATGCTACAAGGTTTTCTAGAAACATTTTCCATATCGTCTCTCCATCAAGCATCATAAACTCGAAAAGAACATTATCTGGCTGTCTGCGATGTAAAAAGACATTCATGCGAGGAAGATAAAAACAAAATAGAGTTTCCTACCTCAAGCTAAGGATGTAATTTAAATGTTAAAATATATGAATGATGTTTCGCAGAAAAAAATGAAACTTTCATGGTTCATAAAAAATTCTCTATTTTCCGATCTCTTTCCTAGAAAGAAGATAAAAACAAAATAGAGTTTCCTACCTCAAGCTAAGGATGTAATTTAAATGTTAAAATATATGAATGATGTTTCGCAGAAAAAATGAAACTTTCATGGTTCATAAAAAATTCTCTATTTTCCGTTCTCTTTCCTAGAAACCATAACTTAGACAGGTATTACCCTACCTACTGAGTTTCCGAAGATAGAAACTCACTTATAAAGTCCTAGGGTGCAATTTATAGGTTGAGCAAACACTCCAATCAGTGGAAATTGGCTGTTTAACTGAAGACACTGATGACGTAAAATTGGAAAATTGGTGAAATATTGCGTGATTGGCTGATTAATTAATTAAAAGCGCATTAACAACTTTCATTCTTTCATAATATTTGTGTCCTAAACTCCTAAATTACGTCACACTTACGGGGCCTATTGAACTCAAGTTCACACTTAAGTGACTTTTTTCCCTTTGGTGTTCTACAGATTCTACAGGGTGCAATTTATAGGTTGAGCAAACACTCCAATCAGTGGAAATTGGCTGTTTAACTGAAGACACTGATGACGTAAAATTGGAAAATGGGTGAAATATTGCGTGATTGGCTAATTCATTAATTAAAAGCGCATTAACAACTTTCATTCTTTCATAATGTGTGTGTCCTAAACTCCTAAATTACGTCACACTTACGGGGCCTATTGAGCTCAAGTTCACACTTAAGTGACTTTTTTTTCCTTTGGTGTTCTACAGATTCTATACTCAAAACCATGGGATCAGGATCTTTGGTCTTTACTCATCTGTCTTTCTTTTTAGAACACATCAATGAGCAAAAGAAATTCAGAAAACGGGGGAAGTTTCAAGTTGCAAATCCCTATTAAAATGGGATTTTTTCAAGTCATTATTTTTCCCGGAGAAGGAAATGACTTTTAAATGTCAGGGTCATTTGGGTGAAGAACATGACTGTAGGTGTGGGACGTGTAGAGGCAGACGCCTACGTTCTTTGTTATGGTGATGTACTGGTATCATCATTTTTTCCCTCGCAAAGTGAAGTTTCAGGTAACTACCATACATTGGACTTTGAGTAAACACTCGACTTGACTATCCAGGTCTTCAGAGATAACGATGCACAAGACGGCCTTCAACAGATAATATTAGGATGAACGAGAGAAAGTCTTGATGTAGGGCCGGCCATTTATGCTCTCACTGCCGGACAGACCTAGGTATGTCAGACGGCCGAACTCGTGTGGCGGAATAACCTTCCGACTTCTGGGTCTTTTCCACCACAGACGAGACGTTTTGGCGGTCTGATATCTAGGCATTTCAGATAGTCGGAGCTTGAGTGGCCGGCATTACAGTGGTATCGTGAATAGCCGGTCTAGAATGCACGCTATAATTATACGCAGAATCTGTCCGGAAAAGCGTCTGGAAGCGTTTGGACGTCCTGGAAAGCATTTGACTCTCACGATTCTTCTTGGCCCGATAAAGTTAAAAAGCTATGTATCATAGCGTTTGCTCAATATTGTCTAGCGTTCAAGTTTTTCCTGACATCACGCACCTGATAGACATCCCGCTGTGCAACTTTAGAAAGAGTTCTGAAAGGTAATATTTAGAAAGTTTCGTTAAAGTTATTAGAGAAAGGTTCTTCGTGTGATGCTTTATAGTGTCGGAAGTAAAATCTATCAGGACCAGAGTCAGAAATAATGTTGGAGACTGGAAAAAGATCATATTTTTTATGAATATCTTCAGGACGGGCCATCTTGCTGCTAAAAAGTGCCTGTTACCGTTCAAAATATCTCGTATTAAGGGAACTCGAGCTTTGCGCTCACCAGGGGAGTGAAGACTTATTGGAACTTCGCCGGATTGCGCATACGCATACAATCGCGTAGGATATTTTTCAACAACAACAACAACAACAAGTGATCAAGGGCAATGCTTTTCCTTTTTGCTTGTTGACGAATCTACTAAAAGCTTGTCTAATCTAGCATGTACTGTGCCAGAGTGTGCCAGTACAGGCAATGTTTTAAACAGTACTGCCTCATAAGTATTGCCTAAAACACTGTATACCATAAAGGTTTACCAGACACCAACTTTAGGAACTTACAATAGACATACATACTTGTATATAAACAATCAGGGAAAGAAAGAAATACTCGTATAGACGAACGAAATGTTATGAGAGTGAACGAAGAACGAAGAAGCGATGTTGAGGGATTTTGAATTAGAAAACAAGGAGCTAGAAAATTTGTTCTGGGATTTAAGAATTAGGAAACAAAAACCAAGGAGATATGTTGTGGGATTTAGAATTAGAACATGGTGGAGAGGAAAGCGTGCACTATTTCCTAATGTTCTGTAAACCAGCGATATATTTTTGATCTTTTAATCTTTTCACTCAATGCTCAGTACCGACAAGCAACAATAGTTAAGAGCCATTATGCCGGTATTCATAATTAATATAATAATTATGTATACGTAAAGGATGAAGATTTTTTTTTTCTGAATCAAAGTTCAAGTTACTTTCCACACGGATTCAATATTTCTGTAGAAATATTCACACGCTAAAATTTCCACACACGGAATAAATTTTCCACATACCCATTCGTTTTTGGAACCCACATAATATGTACAATACAGTTACAACCCTCCCCCCATTACCTCCGCAATCGATCCAAAAGGCCCAGTACAAGGTTACCAGGGTTAATTCTCACGAGGCCCACACTTAGTGCCGGAACGGCGGCGGAGTGCTTCTGAAGTGTCAAATGCCACTTTGTAAATTTCTAGGTGAATCTCGTACTAATTATTGACAGTAGCAGACAGGAAGTTGTTCATGACAGCAATAATATATATATATAAAAAAAATGAGTGTTTCACCGCCGTTTTTATTTCGTAGCAATGAAATTTTCACCATGATATCAGTTTTTATTTTCGGCGTTTTCATTTCGTATAATAATGATGGTTATAATGATATAATGTTATTCAGTGCGGCGGTGTTCTTGATAAGTAGCTGAACTGGTACTCTGGAATGTTGTTTTGTATTGAAATTCAATCTTATGACGATCTGAACAAAGGGACAGCTGAAGGTTTGGGGAAATTTGTTCGTTTATTTTATTAATACGCAAAAACCGCAATATTTCACATGAAATCTGATGATGATAAATTCACAGGTCGAAACGGGTGGGGGACGCTGCAGTGTTTGTTTTCTACCTTCTATTAATATTGCTTATTGCCTCTACCTCCTATGTTCTTTATATTGTTATTGCCAAGTTGTGGAGCCTTTGCACTCATATATCTTTGGGACTTTGGGTTTCAAGATAGCGAGTTTCATAATAAAAGGAGCTAATATGGTAGCTTCTGTGTTTACAGTGTAAATTTATTATTTAGCAGTCAACCCGGCTAGACGGTCTCGACTAATTGAAAAACTGTTCAGCTTTTTCCAATATTTATGTTTACTCTTTTCAAAACAAGTTTACCAATAAAGTTCGTTATAGGGTGTGAAATTTGAATTAGCATTGGAGCATGCTTCAACAACAGGCAACAATTTACATGTTGGTAAACTGCTTAAAATGCCACTTCAAAGAATATTCCTTCAAAGAATAAATCTGTTAGCGTAAGGCCAGCCACTCACTATCAGGTATCAAGTATGCCTGAGCAGGTCTGCCTGTCAGGTGCCTGATAGTGAGTGCCCGGCCTAATTAGACATTTTGTGCTAACCTGACAGTCTAAATAAAGCACTATGTACTTAATATAGTTAGTTATTCCTTATTTGTGACTTTGGTCAATTTTGGAAGCTCCGGTTAGCTCTGTAATGTAAGTGTGATGTACATACCTGTGATGTGCACACTATTTTGCTAATTTTCGCGTCTTTTTTTTCAGAATCTTGGTTTATTTTACCTTGTACATCTTTTGAAGAACATTTCGATTTTTTTGTTTCTAGCCCGATTGACCGCAACGTGAAAGACGTCGAGTTGATAGCGGCCCGACTCCGGAGGTTGGACACGTTCAATCGACTACCCCCATCACTCTTGCGCGACATTTCCAATGTGGCCTACTATGAGGATTTGGAGAGGGGCGTGACCAGTAAGTAACCTTGAAAACCGGTTTTATTTTTGAGATTTCATGACTTTTTTCTTTTTCAAAGATAAGGTTGAACACTCTGGGTTAAGCTTTCATGGGGACATCTTGGTCAGTCAAAATATACTATTCTTATTAATAATCTTGGTCGGGCTCCATCTTGGGTGTCATCAATAAATAACCTTCTGAAAAAAGCCTCCCTTGTAAACTTTTTCCTAAGAAATTCTGTTACCGTTTTCTGTATTTTCTCAGCCTCTCCTCTCTCTTTTTCGTGAAAGAGTTGACCCCGTTGACACTTAAATACAATTTGGAACTATAAATTTTCAGCAACGGCTTTTCTAGCAGTTTTACTTTCCTTATCCTATAGGAAGGAAAGTAATGTAATCGGGTCAAAATTTCGATGGTCAGTTTTTAGTGCCAAAACACGTTCTGAGGTCCCTAGAGCCTAAATCCAAAGTTTCAGCCATTGGTCCGTGTGTGTGTCTGTCTGTGTGTCTGTGTGTCTGTCTGTCTGTCTGTAAACAAAATATCTCGAGAACGGTAAGAGCTAGAGACTTGAAATTTGGTATGTAGATGTCAAATGTGACAAGGATGCGACACGAAACTTTTGGTTAAGACCGGTGCAACGCTTGGCGGCATTTTACCGCTTTTTGGCGGTTTTCGGTGTAATTTAACAATACCTCGGGGACGGTATGAGCTAGAGACTTGAAATTTAATATGTAATTCACGAATGTTACAAGGATGCAACACAAAACGTTTAGTTGAGATGGTTGCTGCGCTTGGCGGTATTTTCACCGCTTTTGGACAGATTTCGACCGTTTTTTGGCGGTATTCAGCTATACTGACTAAACGGGTAGAGATATTGTAAAAGTTACAATAGGACATAAAAATAAGCATCATTCAATAGGATAAGGAAAGTCGTGTGATGTTCACACCAGATTTTTATTACTATTGTAATAATAATTAGAAGGAGAAAAAGCTTTCTTTTAATTTGGAAGAAAAAAAAAAAAAAAAACAGAAGTTTACTATAATCTGTCAGCACAGAAGTAGACGCCAGGTTTGTAGGTACTTCATTAAACTCGTGCTGGATTTACATAGCCTCTAAAGGCGCAAGACTTTTTGGGGACGGGGAGGGAGAGAGAGGGAGGGAGAGAGAGAGAGAGAGAGAGAGAGAGAAAAAGAAAGAAAGAGAGGGATTGAGGTAAACATATTTCTTTCTATTGAAGAAAGTACATCTACCTGATGAATTCACATTCTTCCTTTTTTTTCTATCTCCCCTCCCCTCTCCTCTTCCTTCCCCCTCTCCTCTCCCTTCTCCCACCCTCTTCTATCACATAACTACATTTCTGTTTTACTTTCCTCTAGCATGAAATCTCTTCTGAAATCTGGGGATTTTTTTTATGCTATCTCAAATAAATCTGGCCATCTTCCAAAGGGTTATGTTCTATCTAGGTACTAGGTATACGAGTAGGAAAAAAAAAGTATAGATAAAAGAGTAAAATTAAAATGAAACAGAAAGATCAAAAGGAACGATGAGATAAATTAAATAAAATAAAAAAGCTGAGTTTGGAGGGTAGCCCGTCTGCCTTGTAAGCGCTGCACTAGTCGCGGGTTCGATTCCCGCCTGGGGCGTATTTTTTCCTAAACAAATAAGGTTCGTTCTCGGAACGGCTCGGTTTCTCCTATCCTCTCTTCTGTTTTCGCTTTCGGGACGATAAGACCTTAGAAGTTACAGTTCCCTCTATTAAAGAAAAATCACTAATAAATATTCTTACCAATACTTTTTTAAATTGAGCAAGATTCTTTATTTATAATTTGTGAAATTCTTCTGTACTAAATACATAAGACCTTGTTTAGACTGCTGGAGTAAAGGTACTTTTCAGTCTCATTCTGCCAGTATAAACAGGGTATATTCTATTCTATTCTATTCTACTATCAGGTCCTGGTCTACGCAATGGTTCACGCACGTCTTCCTGATGTTGGTGGTCGTAGCGTACTCCCTTCTGGGAGGCTTCATATTTCACGTCTGGGAGGGAGAGGCGGAGTTGAAAGCGCTGAGGCATGTAGAGCAGGAGAGAATCCTGATGAATCGCGAGAGGAATAGTGTGATTAAACGAATGAAAGAGGTAAGTGATGACAGAAGATCCGGGGTTCGATTCCCATCATCGACAAAAATTTGTACTCGTTTCTCGATTGCAATTATTACTTAAGGAGGAGATGTAAAACTCGATGATTTTCTAGAATCATTTGTTTCATTCCAACGGAAGAAAATAAGAAATCCATTAGTCTCAAAAAACGTGTCTGGAAACTATTAAACTTCTCGAATCCTTTTACTTCCACACTATTTGGAACTTTCGTACTTTTAGACATGTTACAAGGTTTTCTAGAAACATTTTCCATCTATACGAGTAAGTTGGCGCCTTCAGATTCTACATATCTGTATCTAGTTAGGTAGGTACTGTACCTATAATACCTATGTCTTACATTCAATATATTGCTCGAAATCTCATACTGTACCTATAATACCTCTGTCTTACATTAAGTTATATTGCTCGAAATCTCATACTGTACCTATAATACCTCTGTCTTACATTAAGTTATATTGCTCGAAATCTCATACATAATATTATACTCGAATTTAGTTCCAAAGGATTTTGTATCTGGATATCGAGAATAGAAGATTTTGTTGTCTTCAAATTGTTTGGATAGGTGGAAGTACTTTGGGGCAAATTGTTTTGTATGCCAACAGAAATCTTGTATTTCGCTGCTTTTTAGGGGGGGACACAAAAAAATGCTTAGTCTGGAAAAAAAAATCCCATTTTTCTTTACATAATCCCATCTTTCTACTCTAAATCTTTACTCATCCTTTATGAACCCACCTCTTTCTTCTTCCCACTCCCACTTACTCTCTCTCTCTCTCTCTCCCATCCTCACTCTCTCTCTCTCTCTCTCCCATCCTCACTCTTGCACCCCCATCTGCCCATCTGGGATGGTTCAAACATGATAACCCCAGATTTACCTAAACCAGTCTTACTTTCACTTACCAAAATAGAAAGCAAAAATCTACTAAGCTTAAGCTTTTACTCGCATGGGTGTGAGAGAGAGAGAGGGGATGGAGAGGGAGAGAGAGAGAGAGAGGGGATGGAGAGGGAGAGAGAGAGCGAAAGAGAGAGAAAGAGAGAGGATGAAAGAGTATACGAGTATGTGTGTTTTTAAGACAAAGGTTTTGGTAGCTTAAATATAAAGGTTTTTAAATTAAGACAGAGAGGAAGGAAAGGGTAAAGGAAGGAGGGAGAGGGAGAAAAAAAATCCAAACGTAAGAAGTTAATACAGGAGGTTAAGGAAGAAAATCTCTCCCTCTCTATCTCTTTCTCTTTCATACCTCTTCTCCTTGTTTCCTTTTAGATCTCTTCTTCCCTCTCTCTTCTGGATATTCCTCTATATACCTTCTCTCCCTCTTTCTCTCTCTCTTTTCCCTTTTTCTCCCCCCTCTCTCTCTCTTCCTCCCTCCTAAATCTTCTTTACATATCAGACGTATGAAATGAACCCACACTCTCCTAGAATATCAAAGGGTACACGAGTTTCCATCTTTGCCTGGTTATCCGGGAGCCCGAGTAGCGACATGAAAATTGCGTAGCCGTCATTTCAAGGGTGACAATATTTCATCACTTTTTGGTATGAAAATAATGATATTTCACATAAATTTTAATTTGGACGTAAAGAAAAGTTTTCCTTTATGTACCTACCTATTTACAGATTTTAATTTTTATTTATTTAACGATTTTTGTGAGAAAAAAAAACGGTCTAAACAGCCAAATTGCACCTCTGTGGACCGTCCTGGAACGGAATCAGTTATGTTCTATTCCTCTATTGCATAATTTCTTGTATTTTGATTTTTTCCCAAATTTAAATAATTCACATACCTTTCATATAAGTTTCAAAAAAATTTCGATTTTTACTTTCTATTACTACAGTATAGCGGAGCTATTTATTATTTATTTATTTATTATAATTTTTATTGTACATGATATACAAAACAGTATGAGTACAACGTCATTGCTTAACCTAGGCCCTAGATAACTAAAGAGCAGAGAAGATTCGTTCTCAGCACATATTATTGGTCTAGCTGAGGGACTTTTAAACAGGGAGTCAAAGAAGAAGAAAAATAATAAACGAAGTCCCTTCTTGATTCAAAGCCTTTAAATTTATTTATCTACACGAGGGTTTTTCAATGCCAAGAACATTTAAATAAGAAATTTGTCATACCTAGGTACTTATTTAAAACGAATTCAATTCTGTATATTTAATTTTAAATGAAATACTTATTCTTAAACGTTCCTCCAATTAGCCTTAGTAGCGCCAATTGAAATAGAAAGATAACTCGAGCATATAATTCTTTGGTATCATACCCAATTGTTCATAATTACATATGTTTGAAAATGGAGACCTTCAAGCCTCAGTGATGTAGGGGTTAACGCGTTGGACTTTGGATCTGGAGGTTGTTGGTTCGAGTCCAAGTCAAGCCATAAAATTTACGTAAGTTTAATAAATTGGGGATTTTGTGACAAGCACTTGAGTATGCTTAACACAATTGAAAATTCCTTTTTTCCTAAAATGGAGACCCTCAAAATAAGTGTGAAAACTTGTGCCAGCCTAGTTAGCTTGGAAGCCCGCTTGCCTTGTCAGCACCGCTTCGATTCCCGCCCCAGGTGAACTTTATACTAATTAAAGTTTCGTTCTAAGGACGGCTGGCTTTCTCCTGTCCATCGTCCCAATTTTTCGTTATTACAATTCCCTCTACCAAATTTCTTGTTTTAAACTCGTCATCCTGCAATCGAACAGAGAAGGACAAAGGACAGGCTATTAGAAAGCCAGCCTTTTCTCCGTTTTTTAGTGGTCAAAAATCGAACCCGCGACCTAGCGCTTGCAAGGCGCACTACTTTCCAACATCCATGCTGACTCGGATGGCTACTTGCTGTTTATTTCTGTCTAATTTCTCAAGTGTTCTCGTACTTGTCTCAGTCATCAGTAGAGCTCGCCACTTAACTGAGTGTTTGAATATCGAGGCTATTTTTACTCTCGGTTGAATATTTTCATCTTCTTAATAGACAGGTGAATAGGAACATACTTTGTTTTTGCCAAATATTCGCTCCCTTCTCTCTCTTTCTTTACCTCTTTCTCTTTCTTTCTAGCTCTTGGATGCATAAGGAGTAAGAATAACTAAAAATTTCACGATTCTAAGCAATGTACAGACAAATCTACAATTTTATTTATATAGATATTAACTGATTTTTGATTTGTCTGTTCTGTCTCATATAGATTTATCATCATTTTCCCGCGGAAGTACTACAATGTCCTGTGGAACACTACTTCAGTTTATTTTGCCTGCCATACTGGTGTTGATTCTTTGAGGAAAATATTATATTGAGGAAAATATACCATTTATATTGATCAATATGAGAGAATATAGAGAGCAATCTCTGGTAGTTAGTTTGGATCTAGTTAGCTTGAAAGATAGAGTATCTGCCCTGTAAGCGCTAGGCCGCGTGTTCGATTCCCGCCCGGGGCGGATTTTATCCTCAGTTCTCGGAGGAATCGATTTTTATATTAAAATACATAAATATAAATCTAATTCTTACAGTGCATAAACCATTAAGGCATATAAAAAAGCATGCAAAGAAATAGAACAATAAATACGACCGACACTTAGTTTATTTTATCCCACAACCACTATGACCACTAAGGCCGGGGGCCACAAAGTGAGTTTATACTGGTTTTGTTTTAACCTCGGTTTAAGCAATCTGATTGGATAATACTTTTTAACAAGCTGGGCCCGTCCCTCCGGGAATTTGCGAGAGATATGGGCAGATTGAACTCTTCGTCTATTTCGTATGAAGATAAGGCTGGCGTAGCTCCACCTGGAATAAAAACAACAAGTTATTATAGCGAAATAATGAACTTTTTAAGGCCTCCCACTATATAAACACGGCAGCCCCGCAGAATATATAGCATAGGAGAATAAGCAAGGCGAGAGATATGGGCAGATTGAACTCTTCGTCTATTTCGTATGAAGATAAGGCTGGCGTAGCTCCACCTGAAATAAAAACAACAAGTTATTATAGCGAAAGAATGCACTTTTTAAGGCCTCCCACTATATAAACACGGCAGCTCCGCAAAAGATATAGCACAACGCAAAAACCGCAATATTTCACATGAAATCTGATGATGATAAATTCACAGGTCGAAACGGGTGGGGGACGCTGCAGTGTTTGTTTTCTGCCTTCTATGTTCTTTATATTGTTATTGCCATGTTGTGGAGCCTTTGCACTCATATATCTTTGGGACTTTGGGTTTCAAGATAGCGAGTTTCATAATAAAAGGAGCTGATATGGTAGCTTCTGTGTTTACAGTGTAAATTTATTATTTAGCAGTCAACCCGGCTAGACGGGCGCGACTAATTGAAAAACTGTTCAGCTTTTTCCAATGTTTATGTTTACTTTTTTCAAAACAAGTTTACCAATAAAGTTCGTTATAGGGTGTAAAATTTGAATTAGTATTGGAGCATACTTCAACAACAGGCAACAATTTACATGTTGGTAAACTGCTTCAAATGCCACTTCAAAGAATATTCCTTCAAAGAATAAATCTGTTAGCGTAAGGCCAGCCACTCACTATCAGGTATCAAGTATACCTGACAGGCAGACCTGCTCAGGCATACCTGATAGTGAGTGCCCGGCCTAATTAGACATCTTGTGCTAACCTGACAGTCTAAATAAAGCACTATGTACTTATAGTTATTCCTTGTTTGTGAGTTTGGTCAATTTTGGAAGCTCCGGTTAGCTCCGTAATGTAAGTGTGATGTACAAGTACATACCTGTGATGTGCACACTATTTTGCTAATTTTCGCGTCTTTTTTTTTCAGAATCTTGGTATATTTTACCTTGTACCTACATCTTTTGAAGAACATTTCGATTTTTTTTGTTTCTAGCCCGATTGACCGCAACGTGAAAGACGTCGAGTTGATAGCGGCCCGACTCCGGAGGTTGGACACGTTCAATCGACTACCCCCGTCACTATTGCGCGACATATCCAATGTAGCCTACTATGAGGATTTGGAGAGGGGCGTGACCAGTAAGTAACCTTAAAAACCGGTTTTATTTTTGAGATTTCATGACTTTTTTTCTTTTTCAAAGATAAGGTTGAACACTCTGGGTTAAGCTTTCATGGGGACATCTTGGTCAGTCAAAATATACTATTCTTATTAATAATCTTGGTCGGGCTCCATCTTGGGTGTCATCAATAAATAACCTTCTGAAAAAAGCCTCCCTTGTAAACTTTTTCCTAAGAAATTCTGTTACCGTTTTCTGTATTTTCTCAGCCTCTCCTCTCTCTTTTTCGTGAAAGAGTTGACCCCGTTGACACTTAAATACAATTTGGAACTATAAATTTTCAGCAACGGCTTTTCTAGCTTAAATACAATTTGGAACTATAAATTTTCAGCAACGGCTTTTCTAGCAGTTTTTTTTATTGCTTTTCCCCGAAAAACGGAGGATTTAGGGCGAAAAGCTGATATTAAATACAATTTGGAACTATAAATTTTCAGCAACGGCTTTTCTAGCAGTTTTTTTTATTGCTTTTCCCCGAAAAACGGAGGATTTAGTACGAAAAGCTAATATACTCGTATGTTGGGCACACCCTTTCTGAACCCCCATGTAGCTTTCCATTTTGTGTGTGTGACTATCATATGAAGCAACCTGGGGCGCAATGTGTTACACGTTGAAGTTTCATTTTATAGCTATAATCTCTTCCTAATAAAAAAAGGAAAAAAAAAAAAAAATCCACGCCTTTGTATCTTATCTCCATGTGAAATCCGAATGTTGAAGCTTAACTTTTTTTTTAATGTTTGTTTGTGAACATTATTTCTGTCGCTCCTGGATTAGGTTTACGACTTTTCATACATTATCATAACATTTATAACACCTAGGTTTTCCAACAGGATTACGAGGGAGAAAAGCCAGACTTTTACGTGGAAAAAAAAAAAAAAAAAAAAAAAAAAAAACAGACGTTTACTATAATCTGTCAGCACAGAAGTAGACGCTGTTTCTTTACATCTGTTTTACGTAATCCATCACGCCAGGTTTGTAGGTACTTCATTAAAACTCGTGCTGGATTTACATAGCCTCTAAAGGCGCAAGGACTTTTTGGGGACGGGGAGAGAGGGAGAAAGAGAGAGAGAAAGAGAAAGAAAGAAAGAGAGGGATTGAGGTAAACATATTTCTTTCTATTGAAGAAAGTACATCTACCTGATGAATTCACATTCTTCCTTTTTTTCTATCTCCTATTATTTCATTCCTTTATTTTTCTTCCTCCCCTCCCCTCTCCTCTTCCTTCCCCCTCTCTTCTCCCCTCTCCCACCCTCTTCTATCACATAACTACATTTCTGTTTTACTTTCCTCTAGCATGAAATCTCTTCTGAAATCTGGGGATTTTTTTCATGCTATCTCAAATAAATCTGGCCATCTTCCAAAGGGTTATGTTCTATCTAGGTACTAGGTATACGAGTAAGTTAATTGGCGCCTTCAGATTCTACATATCTGTATCTAGTTAGGTAGGTACTGTACCTATAATACCTATGTCTTACATTAAGTTATATTGCTCGAAATCTCATACTGTACCTATAATACCTATGTCTTACATTAAGTTATATTGCTCGAAATCTCATACATACTCGTAAAATTATACTCGAATTTAGTTCCAATGGATTTTGTATCTGGATTTCGAGAATGGAATATTTTGTTGTCCTCAAATTGTTTGGACAGGTGAAAGTACTTTGGGGCAAATTGTTTTGTGATTTTGACAATGGAAAATCAAAACAAAAGCTGACACCACCGCGAACATATCAGAGGCAGACATGGCACCACTGTGGAAAAAGAGGTAGACATGGCACCACTGTGGACAAATCTGACACCACCGCGAACATTTCAGAGGTAGAAATGGCACCACTGTGGAATCGTGAAATATTTGTCGCTCTATTGACGTTGTTCATATTCTATTACATAAAGTGGGTGACAAGGAAGTGAAGGAATACAAACAAATGGAGAGCGAAAGAAACTGTAACTATTGACTTCGAGTGAAAATTTATGTAGAATAGAATAGAGTGGAGGTACCTGAGAGTAGAATGTATACGTAGAAATTGTAGAACAAAGTTTTCTTGTGTTTGCTTTTTTGGAATTTCAGCAGTACCTATTGAAATTTTTCGAGAAAACATTTACCATTTTACCTGTGCAGGAATAATAGGAAGGAAGCAATAAGGAAAAGAAAACTGTTGAAATCGAGAAAGAAACAAAGCAACGAGAAGAGAATGAAGGAGCAGAAGAAATGAAGAACGAGGATAGAAAAATCACCTTCAGGATTGGAAAACCAGAATGCATACAATTTAATACGAGTGTATCCCAAAAAGGAGGTACAATATGAAAGTATAATCTTAGAAGACAATGTAGAAAGAGAATTTAACAAACATGGGGAAAAAGGGAAAAGGAGGAGATAACCGCAAGGATAAAGCTGAAAGTGAAAAGATGATGATGAAGAAGACTAAGAAGAAGAAGAAGAAGAAGAAGAAGAAGAAGAAGAAGAAGAAGAAGAAGAAGAAGGAGTAGATAGGGGATGGTACAAAGACATTGCAACACGTATACGAAAGACTGAAGTTCTTTATATTGACAGTCTTGTCAAAAGTTCAAAAGGTATGCAAAAGTTATGCAGCTCTAAGGCAATTGCTTTCTCTTTTTGCTCACGCATACATACATATCACCGCTAGAACCTAAGATATAGAGACACAAAGTCAAAGTTTGCAAGAGGATTAGATGAAAATGTAGACCCAGCAATAACTTTAAAAATAGGCACAAAATCAAGATAAGCTACCATATTTGTAGCGGAATATAAATATAATAGAGAGTAAAAATAGGATATTAGAAGCAAAAAGGTATTTTAAAAAAATGGGAGAGAGACATAGAAAGAGATAAGAAGAAGGAAAAGAGGAGAGCACAATTTCCCATTTTGCAACAGTAAAAAAAACTTTCGCTATCCAAAAATAAAATGTATTCCTTAAATTTGTAGCTTTTTCCTCCGCCGGAAAAGCTAATTTCTTAATTCCTCTAAAATATTTAATTCAATTAAAATTTAATTAATTTTAACGATATTTTTGTACAGTTGACTTTTATCCAACGGAAGCAGAAATCAAGGCTAGGAAGGTTGGGGAATTTAAATTGAGGGGAATGGTGGGCTTTGCTGTTTGTATCCCAAATTAGGGCTCAATGAAGCCTCCTAATCCTATTTGGCCCTACAGATCTTTCATTTGTTTTGCTAATTTGGTTATCTTTACTATGTTTTGTAACAGGCAGGTCTACAGGTCTGCCAACATTCGCAACGGATAGGCACTCAAAGAAAGGTCTACCGTCTCATGATAAAGTGTTTGTTAACCTCAGGCATTAACTTTGCCTAGTGGTTATCTCCGTGGAGCCCAGAAAAGTCTCTTGTTAGGTAGGTACGGGCTTGGATGTTTTTTAGTTCCGGTAAATTTGGTGATCTTTGCTAAGTGCACTTTTAGTAAAATAAAATAAATCTTGTTGCTTTAAAACTGATGAAAACCTTTTTATTGCTATTTCTTCCTTTCTGTTTATGTTCCATGACTTGAAAATGTGTTGAATAAATCTATACCTTATTCAATTCAATTCCAGCTCTTTTTTTTTGAAATTTAAATGAACTCATTTATTCAATTCCAGCTCTCGAGTTCCTATTTTTAGGCTCGTTTGTCCATGCTTTATTCGTTTGATTCATTTCTCCTTAATCAACACAGTGGTTGAACTTCGAAAGTTGGTCTGTTTAGATTTTTCCAGTCCTTTATGTGCTGAAAATTTGCGCCTGACTGAGCTTTTAGCTTTGAAGTAATTTGCTTTCATACGAATTGACTGCAAATATCCCTTTCAATACCGAGGTACAGCCAGCTTGGTTAGCTTGAAAGGTAGAGCGCCTGCCTACCTTGTAAGCGCTAGGTCGCGGATTTGATTCCCGCCCGGGCGAAATTAATTTTAATTGCACAAGGTTCGTTCTCGAAATGGCTCGCTTTCTCCTTTCCTGTCCTCCTTCTGTCTTCGATTTCGGGACGATTAAGACCTTCGTTCTTACACAGGACGATTAAGACCTGTGTATTTGTCCGCGACGCAATGACAAAATCTCCGTCAAGTTGGCCAAGACACATAAGATTATTCCAGTGCCAAAACTGTAGAATTTCTCATAGACAAGAATGACAACTTTTAATTTTTTCGAGGTCAATCCGCGCCTCCAAGTAGATTTCTCTTCCTCCTATTCTCCTAACATGATTTCTATCAATACAGATGTCTGGCAGGGCAATATACATAATATGTAGTTTAGTGGAATAAAGTTGGCAAAGATTTCGCTTTATGTCGAGAAGTTTGGAACTTGTTCAAGCGTCATAATGACGTCATCTTGAACAGTTCTATTGGAGACTCGTGTTTTCTTTCCTTCCCCTCCTCCTTCTCTCCTCTTCTTTCTTCTCCTTCTTCTTAATCTATCTCCTTTTCTTCTTCATTTTATTCGTTTCGTATCTTTTCTCCGGATCTTTTCCTACTTATTCTTTCTTCTTCTTCTTCATATTTCATTCTTCTCCTTCTCTCTTTGGTCCTTGGAAAAAATAATCCTCCCTCTGTCCTTCTCCTTTTCTTCTCCTAATTTTTCTCTCCTTCTCCTCTTTAATATCTTCATTCTCCTTCTCTTTCCATCCGCCTCTTATCTTTTCTCCTTATCCTACCCTCCTTTCCTTTCACTTCATAGCATAATCACCATAAAAAAATGTGGAGATAAAGAAAGAGAGATGAATATTCGTATTGATACCTTATTTTATAAATATTTAGAAGAAGAGGAAAGATGGAGTAGACGGAGAAACATCTAGGTTAGAAAATGAAGAAAACTGAATTGAGGTATTATCTGCCATAATAATATGTACATGAACTTTCATATCAGATATAATGCATGAATACTTCTTATATGTATCAATTTTGTATATGTACTATCTACTTAGCTTACCCGATATTTGCAAAACGTATATTTACGGATTTACCTAAGGAAAACGGATAAAAGATTGCCAAAAATAGCTTATTTATGCAAAACTTTTTTCCCCTCTCTCTCTCTCTCTCTCTTTCCGTCTCCATTACTCTCCTATTACCTATATGTTTCCCATTTCTGACTCTTATCTCTCTCTCTCTCTCTTCCTCTCTCTCTTCTCATAAATAATAGGTAGGTATTTTCAAAGTTTCATCCAAGTTATTTTTTCTCCCTCAGTTTTTTTTTTTTCACGGACACATTTCCATATAGGGAGGTAATTTTCCTTGCTATCCTCCCTCTCTCTCTCTCTCTCTCTCTCTCTCTCCCGGACACATTTCCATATAGGGAGGTATTTTTCCTTGCTCTCCTCTCTCTCTCTCTCTCTCTCTCTCTCTCTCTCTCTCTCTCTCTCTCCCTCCCTCCTTTATGTGTTTCTCTCACTTCTTTATCTCTCTCTATCCCTTTACTTATCCATCCCTCTCCCTTTTTCTTCTGTACATCCCTAGTATCTCTTTTTTGTACTTTCCCTTTTTCTCCCACTTCTGTTTTCCTTCTCCCTTTTTGTTATCCTGTTTTTCATTCATATTTGGTATTAGGTACTTGCTAGCAACATCATTTTTCCCGAATCCAGTTTAAATTTACATAAGTATGAGTTGTTACGTATGGGGGAGATGTACGAGTAGGTACCTAGGTACTCTAATAAAAGTGCATGTATTTTCTTGTTGACATTTTAGAGAGAGAGAGAGAAAAAAAAAAAAAAAGCTGTGACTTACTCTTTCCTAAACTTTGATAGTATTATTCACCTACATACGTATAAATTTAAAATTGAGAACATTTGTTCTCAATTTACAAATAGCGTAATTTATATTGTAACAATTTATTGGATCTTAATAGAATAAGCAGCAGAGAGAGTCAGTTAATATGACACTTGGCAGTATTCTGAGTACCTATGTATTCTCAAGAATCCTATCTACCTTATTACTTTCCTTATCCTATAGGAAGGAAAGTATGTAATCGGGTCAAATTTTCGATGGGTCAGTTTAGTGTCAAAACACGTTTTGAGGTCCTAGAGCCTAAATCAAAAGTTTCAGCCATTGGTTCCGTGTGTAAGTGTCTGTCTGTAAACAAACATATCCGAGAACGGTAGAGAGACTAGAGAACATGAAAGATTGGTATGTAGAGAGATGTCAAATGTGGAACAAGGAATAGCGACACGAAACTTTTAGGATATGTAATGACCGTGCATTACCGTTGGCGACATCTACACGCCTTCTGTCGGTTATTCGGGTGTAATCTATTTAACAATATCGGGTACTGGACTTAGTATGGAAGCCACGTAGACACTTAAAACTTTGGTATACGTTATACAATTTATCACCAAATGTGACAGAGTGACCAATCTACAAGACGTCGCTTAAGGTTGAGATCCGCTACAGCTGCTCAAAACACTTGCGCGGTAATCTTTGCACCGCTATTTGTCGACATAATTCGGACCAGAGTTTTTACTGAGCCGATTTCTTCAGCAATAAGCGGACAAAACGCTTAAAGATATTGTAAAAAGTTACGCAACAAAGAACACTCAAATAAGCATGACATACTACCAAATAGGACTAAGACACTGCTAAAGTCCGTGTGACCGAGTGTGATCGATCACACCAGATTATATGTTAGCATCCTAGGGAATCTAATCATTGAAGAAATACTAAAGAAACGTCCCTAACGTGTTTTTCTCAAAGTTGTTGAAAAGTCATTACGCATCGACGTAATACGACACTCTACATCTATAACGTTATCACCACCATGCATGCGTATAACATAGCATAGCTTCAAATACATGAATTAATCACAGCTACATCATGCGGTGTAATCCTTTATCCGCAGGTGACACAAATAAAAGTTGGACCCAAGAGCCGGAAAAGGACTGTCACGACAGACACAAAAAAAAAAGAGAAGCAAATGAGAAGAATAGAAATACTATTCACGCACGCTATTCATGTGGCAGCTTTATTCGTTCTTTTTCTATACGGAAAAAGAGTGGAAAAAAAAAAAAAAAAAAAAAAAAAAAAAAATCACGCACGCTATTCATTGTGCAGTTTTTTTTTTCTTTTTTTTACGTGGAATGTACTGGAATATAAAGTGGATGGATGAATAATAAGTATAGGTATGCTTTAGTAACTACCACTAACATGTAGGCTGTAGGGTGTACGCTGTTCGGTATACGATACAAGAGGTAATAGGTACGTAGTACATAAGAGTTCATGTTCATTCTAGGAATAGAGGAATAGAATGTACATATCTACATACATACATATTTACCTATACATAGTTTCTTTACCATTTACCAATTTACCAATACATAGTTATAAGTTCAGAAGTAGTATTTAGTAAGTTAGTTAATAGTAAGTGACCTTGAAGTATTATAAGAACAGACCTGAAACTCCTGTTTTACTTTTTTATGAAGAGAAAAAAAGAGGTTTGTTTGTAGAGTTTAAAGGTTTGCTTGGGATGAAACTAGACATTCAAATTTTCAACCATAAAGTTCCTAACATATATAAAGTTCCCTAATGTAATATTGTACACACACACATCACACATAGGCTTTTATTAAAATATGACTTCTCTCTTATTTTTTAATGTAAAAAGCTAAAATATTCATATGTTGCCCTCAGAATCCTTCCAAAGACTGGGATTTTTCAAACTCGAAATAAAAAAATTAATAACCTTCATATACGTTATAGCCTGTGGTGTTGTGGTTTAGTTTACTACTCAGTAGAAGCGAAACCGTATGTGTTTTCTTTTGTAAGTAGAAAGATGTGCCACTCCCAACCTCCCTCTATTCCTCTTACCTCCTCTCTTTCCTTCCCTTTCTCCTTTCTAATATCTTCCTCCCCCCCTCTCTCTCTCTCTTCTCCCTTCCTCACTTTAATTCCCTCCCTCCTGTTTTTAATGGAAATCTGTTATGCATTATATCTTGTTTGGAAAGTTACCTCCCTCTCGGTTAAGTTTTCAACACCGTGACCTAGATCCCTACATGGAGTAGTTCATTAATAGCCCATACCTTGTCAGTGTAGTGGTTAGGGTACAAATGTGGCACTACATTACCTGATGGGAAGAATTCATTGCAATGCTCTTACGTACTGCAAGAATGAGTCGTCGTAGAACATTATGCTGAAGAAACGTCAAAACTATGTTTATATTTCTTGTTAATAGGTTAGGTGTCGCGTCACTTTGAATTCCTGACGTTCGCCCCCCCCCCTCCAAGCTTGATAAATAATCGATCGATATTCGACATCATTCCATTCCACCAAAATCCTTTTGATATCTACTTCAAGATGTCTATCATGGTAGTGTAGTAGTGTAGACGCTCTAAAAATTACTCTTTGCCACAACTTTATTCTCTCACCACGGAGATATCTAAGGGGCTACGTAGAAATTCCTGGTATCGTAGGAATTTTTATCTCAAGATGCGACGGGGGCTTATGCTTTTTCTTTTCACAACAATACTGTATGTCGCTGTTGGTGTTGTTGCTGTTGTTGTTATGCTGAAAATTCACATTACAATACCGTTTTGTTTTCAACATACTTTATACATTTGTTGCTGTTCTACTCAATAAAGCTCATCTCTGTTGCTCTGCATCCGTTGTTGCATAGTTGCAATTGTTTCTTTGTGATGCTCTATATGTCTTAAGTTCGCATTTGTTCTAGAGTTGCAGTACTTTCAAGTTCTTCTGCATTTGTTTAGTTCAGTTTCACTTGTATTGTTATGCGAGTTGTGTTTGTTGTGAAGTGTTTCAAGTGCTCCTCTCTTCTCTGTATAGCATCTTCAGGAGATCTTTTTTTGTTTCCAAGTAGTTTCTTCTTTTTCTTTGCATACTCTGAAAAGTAGGTTCACTCCTTTTATTTTTCAAAGTGCTCTTGACAAGTACCCTTTCTATTTTTTGACAAACAATATAATTGGAAAGGAATGTTAAAGAAGAAAAATTAGAAGAGGAGGGAGGAGGAGGAGAAGGAGAAGAGAAAGAAAAAGGAGGAGAAGAAGAGCGATCCCACTCTATTGTGTGTCAGTTCTTTACCTTTTCCAGGAAGGTACACAGAGTACCTTCTCGGAAAAAATGCAGATATTGCGAAAGCTTGTAGCAAAGTAAGGGGAGAAATGAGGAGGGAAATAGTGAGGGAATAAAGGGGGGAGAACATAAAATAAAAGTCTGTCCGGATTTTCTCAATGTTGTCTATGTTATCCCTTCTGTTTCCTTTATTTTGCTTTCATACTTTCTTGAAAAAGAAGAGGAAGAAAGTATACGGACTAATATTCTGTCCCGTATTTTGCTGACAGAAAAAAAGTTCATACCTAGTTATCTACCCTCTTTTCTGCGAGTGAAAATGACCATTTTACGTTTACAATTTAATAAGAAAAGTCATGCAATACAAGAGAATAAGCAGAGAAAAAGCAAAAAGGAAATAAAAGAGGACTTAAAATCGAGAGAATTAGGTAAATACAAAAGAGACAAGGCTGCAGATTAGTTGAGGTCAAAATGACCTTTTTCATACTAGTGGCAGTTGGTAGGAGTACAGTATTTGACATACATACAGTATTTGACATGATGAACTGATAATTATCGGTTCTATACCCTCAATAAAAGAGAGAGAAACAATCAATACAATTTATTGAAGGACTGCCTAAAGTTTTGGTTGCCAAAACGACACAGTATACTGTCCTGGTTCCAGAAGAGTGTAAAATATTTTTATATTCAACCATGCATATTGTACATACTTATAGCTTTCTAACAAGGACTTGGGTAGCGTAAAATACATAATTATGTACAATATTGTACACGATAATAATGTGTAGAATAATGAAATGGTACCTACTTTTTTCCGCGCTCATTATGACTTGGGGTCATTTGCATAACATAACATAATACAAAATAACACATAATATTTATTAATTAATCTTTTTTTTTACAATATGAATTTGAATTTTCCAATTGGAATACATTTTTTGTACCCCGTGAGCTGTGAGATATTGTGTAACAGAAGAGTACCTAGGTACTAGTACATGTTACAATTAATTATTATTACAAACGTGATTGTTTTCATGTAAATTTACACGTTCTTGGAACATCTACTCGCAAGTAATACAGATCAAAGAGACAAAAATCGTGACGTAAAACTTGAATTTCAGTTTGTTCGATCAGTGTGATGAACATTTTCAAAATAATTTAAGCCCTCTTCATTTAGACCAGGAACTAGAGTACTAGAGATGAAGTACCTGCGATACGTCACAGCTTTACACACATTTTGCTCTTCACTTAGTGCCGGAACGGCGGCGGAGTGCTTCTGAAGTGTCAAATGCCACTTTGTAAATTTCTAGGTGAATCTCGTACTAATTATTGATAGTACTGTAGCAGACAGGAAGTTGTTCATGACAGCAGTAATATTATAAAAAAAATTAGTGATTCATCGCCGTTTTTATTTCGTAGCAATGAAATTTTCACCATGATATCAGTTTTTATTTTCGGCGTTTTCATTTCGTATAATAATGATGGTTATAATGATATAATGTTATTCAGTGCGGCTCTGGAATGTTGTTTTGTATTGAATTTCAATCTTATGACGATCTGAACAAAGCGACAGCTGAAGGTTTGGGGAAATTTGTTCGTTTATTTCATTAATATTATAATAATTATTATTTTTTCCTAACCTGAAACAAGATGGGCTTTTTATTAAAAACCATCATGGTACTTCATCTTCATATGACATCAGTCATCATAAACATTCTCCTTACGAAAGTCCGTTTTGTTAATTCATTAAATCAACAAAGATGATTCAGTCACCAAATTGGTTTTATACGAGTATGTACTTCTCTAGGAGAGTCAATCTGTCAAGTAGAGCGACAGCTGAAGGTTTGGGGAAATTTGTTCGTTTATTTCATTAATATTATAATAATTATTATTTTTTCCTAACCTGAAACAAGATGGACTTTTTATTAAAAACCATCATGGTACTTCATCTTCATATGACATCAGTCATCATAAACATTTTCCTTACGAAAGTCCGTTTTGTTAATTCATTAATCAACAAAGATGATTCAGTCACCAAATAGGTTTTATATTCACGGACGCCATTCATTGTGCAGGGTTTTTTTTTTTTTTTTTTTTACGTGGACATGTACTGGAATATAAAATGGATGGATGAATAATAAGTATATGCTATATGCTTTAGTAACTACCACCAACATGTAGGGTGTACGTACGCTGTTCGGTATACGATACAAGAGGTAATAGGTACGTAGTACATAAGAGTTAAGAGTTCACATGTTCATGGAAATTGTGGAAAAGTTCTGTAGCATTCTAGGAATAGAATGTACATATCCACTACATATTTACATACATACATATTTATAAGTTCAGAAGTAGTATTTAGTAAGTTAGTAATAGTGAGTGACCTTGAAGTATTATAAGAACAGACCTGAGACTCCTGTTTTACTTTTTTATGAAGAGAAAAAAAGAGGTTTGTTTGTAGAGTTTCAAGGTTTGCTTCGGATGAAACTAGACATTCAAATTTTCAACCATAAAGTTCCTAACATACTCGTACATAAAGTTCCCTAATGTAATATGGTACACACACACATCACACATGGGCTTTTATTAAAATATGACTTCTCTCTTATTTTTTAATGTAAAAAGCTAAAATATTCATATGTTGCCCTCAGAACCCTTCCAAAGACTGGGATTTTTCAAACTTGAAATTAAAAATTTAATAACCTTTATATATGGTATAGCCTGTGGTGTTGGTTTAGTTTACTACTCAGTAGAAGCGAAACCGTATGTGTTTTCTTTTGCTGAGCAAAATTCCCTGAGGTTACTGGTTATCTACTCAACAATAAACCAACGTAAACATCATGGTATGTATGTGTTCAACATGGAAAACTTTTCCCATGAACATGAACAAATGCTCACGACATAAATGAGCAAAAACCAACAAGCACAGTGTTGCCAGAAAGTACTCAATAAACCAACGTAAACATCATGGTATGTATGTGTTCAACATGGAAAACTTTTCCCATGAACATGAACAAATGCTCACGACATAAATAAGCAAAAACCAACAAGCACAGTGTTGCCAGAAAGTACTGAATCTTCTTAGAATGTGTTTGAAGAGAAAATCTTTGAACTTACTCCAGAATTATTTAAAGTTACTCCAATCCAGTTCTTTAAATTTGAATGTACCCAGAATTCTTCGAATTTACTCCAGATTCCAAGTTGTTATGCTGACGGTGATGGTCCAAAAAATTGTATTTTATGTACCAATATCTTGGCCCGGGTGTCCAAATATTTGGCATTTTTGAGCCCCAGTGCGAGGTTCTCTTGTCATTCCACTTTTCCAGGAGATTCCACAGCCGTTTCCATACTTTTGGCGCTCCTGTGTCCTGGTTTTCCACTTTTCCAGGAGATTCCACAGCCGTTTCCATACTTTTGGCGCTCCTGTGTCCTGGTTCCAGAAGAGTGTAAAATATTTTTATACGTATATTCAACCATGCATATTGTACATACTTATAGCTTTCTAACAAGGACTTGGGTAGCGTAAAATACATATGTACAATATTGTACACGATAATAATGTGTAGAATAATGGAATGGTATGTACCTACTTTTTTCCGCGCTCATTATGACTTGGGGTCATTTGCATAAGATTGTCCTGGTTCCAGAAGAGTGTAAAATATTTTTATATTCAACCATGCATATTGTACATACTTATAGCTTTCTAACAAGGACTTGGGTACCTAGCGTAAAATACATATGTACCTATTTTTTTCCGCGCTCATTATGACTTGGGGTCATTTGCATAACATAATACAAAATAACACACATAATATTTATTAATGAACCTTTTTTTTTACAACATGAATTTGAATTTCCCAATTGGAATAAATTTTTTGTACCCCGTGAGCTGTGAGATATTTTGTAACAGAAGAGTACCTACTCGTACATGTTACAATTAATTATTATTACAAACGTGATTGTTTTTATGTAAATTTACACGTTCTTAAAACATCTACTCGCAAGTAATACAGATCAAAGGATCGGTTTCTAACTGTTTGAGGGTGCAGGGTCACATTTCTCACTTCATACAGCCGACGAGCGATCTCCACAGCAGGTTTGAAACGGTCCCTGAGTGATTCCATCACAATAAACCGATCATCTCGAGCTGTTGTGCTCCGTTTTGGACCTGATCCTGGTCTCCTGTCACATGATCCAGTCTCCCGATAGCGTTTAATGTTATCAGAGAGGGTTGTTCTTGGCACTTGGAGCATCTGACTGACCACACGCAGGCTATATCCTTCTTCAAGCAAAGCAAGAGCTTTACCTACACACACACTGTCCATAGCGACGTGAAGTCACAATAAAACACTTAGAAGAGCACTGAATATTAAAATCATTCACATAAAAGCTCAAAATTAAAATTGAAAATCAAAAATGGTACAGAAACACTGTGCTACCTACGGAAGGTAATTTGACACTAATCAAAACAATGTTGACAATTTCGATTAATTACCTAGCTGAGGGTCCAAACCAAACTTTAGTGCAGGTAAAATACATGTTCTATCCAATAACCAACATAGCATGTACGTACATTACATTACATACAATCTAGAACAAAATTTCTAGGTGGTCGGAATTTCATTTGGCTCAGTGTACTTTATACCTACATTTGCTGCTGTTCTACTCAATAAAACTCGTCTCTGTTGCATAGTTGCAATTGTTTCTTTGTGATGCTCATCAGTGTGATGAACATTTTCAAAATAATTTAAGCCCTCTTCATTTAGACCAGGAACTAGAGTACTAGAGATGAAGTACCTGCGATACTTCACAGCTTTACACACATTTTGCTCTTTTTTCAGACAAGTGTTAAATTTTGCCATTTTAATTTACTAAATCTACTTAGTTTTATTTGAAAATTAATTAAAACTCAACAAAACTTGTTCATACACGGTGTAACGGGGTGAGAGGAAGGAAGATCATATAAATAATACTCCAGACAGGCCCAGGTTTTAGGGGTTAAACAGTCTAAAAAAAATAGATAGACGGTTAGGAAGCATGCGAAAAATGAGTATGAACTTTACCTGCGATACTTCACAGCTTTACACACATTTTGCTCTTTTTTCAGACAAGTGTTAAATTTTGCCATTTTAATTTACTAAATCTACTTTGTTTTATTTGAAAATTAATTAAAACTCAACAAAACTTGTTCATACACTGTGTAACGGGGTGAGAGGAAGAAAGATCATATAAATAATACTCCAGACAGGCCCAGGTTTTAGGGGTTAAACAGTCTAAAAAAATAGATAGACGGTTAGGATGCATGCGAAAAATGAGTATGAACTTTCCAATTTAAATAAAATTGGGTAGAATTAAGTACCTATACAAAAACGATTGGTCGAAAAACTTTTGAAACTTGTTGAGATTTTACATACGACTACGTGTGGTCTGATTTATATTCTATCGATGGACTCCGAGTATGAGTTTTTGCAAGTAAAAATAAAGTAAAAGGCTCGGTTTATACAAGGGAGGTTTCTACGAACTTTACCAATTGATGTCGACAAATCTGGGACAGATACATAGGTCGATTAATTCGGGCCTGTTTTTTTCGAGATGCATGCGAAAAATGAGTATGAACTTTCCAATTTAAATAAAATTGGGTAGAATTAAGTACCTATACAAAAACGATTGGTCGAAAAAACTTTTGAAACTTGTTGAGATTTTACATACAACTACGTGTGGTCTGATTTATATTCTATCGATGGACTCCGAGTATGAGTTTTTGCAAGTAAAAATAAAGTAAAAGGCTCTGTTTATACAAGGGAGGTTTCTAGGAACTTTGCCAATTGATGTCGACAAATCTGGGACAGATACATAGCTCGATTAATTCGGGCCTGTTTTTTTCGGCAGAGATAATCTCTATTGAATTGGGCAAGAGGAGGAGCCGGGTTAGATGGAAGAGCCAGGGTGAGGGGTAGTTTGTTCAAAATAATACTTTCCTTCCTTTCTGACGAGGTTTTCCATCTTCCCCCCTCTATTTATCTCTCTAACATTTTAGAACTTTTGTTCAGAGGTTTAAAATTTCAGATGAACTTGTTTTTCCTATTAAAATATTACTTTAGTTGGGCGTATTAATTAATTCTATCTCGAATGTTTTTACCTACCTTTTCTTGCAATCCATTTCTTCCTGTTCTTCATTTATCACGCTCTGTTTTTTATAGACCTAATTAACAAAATTACTTGGGATTTAAAATTTCAGATGAACTTGTTTTTCCTATTAAAATATTACTTTAGTTGGGCGTATTAATTAATTCTATCTCGAATGTTTTTACCTTTTCTTGCAATCCATTTCTTCCTGTTCTTCATTTATCACGCTCTGTTTTTTATAGACCTAATTAACAAAATTACTTGGGAGTTTACTTGAAACATAAAATTGTTAAACATACCTTCATACCGTCTTTAATATTTTACTTAATCGTTTGATCTTAGTAAATATCTAAATTGGGTACACAGATATCTAGGTACATATTAGGTAATTAATAAGCTAAATTCCACTACAAGTACCTGAAAACGTTTACTTTCTCTATGGCGTATAATACCTCTAGTTGCGCTGTCAAACATTCCTGACTTGGTGGGGCGGAGCGCTACCGTACTTCTTAATAAGCACAGACATTACATATAGTATTTATCTCTACAGTACTTACTACTGATCTTTATTTTACTTTGCTAATAACAAGCGCTTTGCACAAGGAGCATTTAGGTACATGAAAAGGATTTCGACCCAGGGAAAAACTTTTGTTAGAAAGGAAAATATTTTGTCTGACAAAAGAAGCTGTGAGGACAGGAAGGAAGAGAAGGGACGAGAGAGGTGGAGGAGAGGAGAGGAAAAGAAGAGGGAAAAATGGACACCCTATTTTCCTTTCTTACCTCTTTTACCGTCAAAAGAGGAAGGCACAGAAAATGGAGAAAGTTCAACAAGTTTTAAGAGAAGTAAAGAGGAAAAATGATAAAGAGAAAGTGATAAATTGTATTAGAAAAAACTCCTTTTCTCTCTCTTCTCGAGGTTCAACCTCTCTCTCCTTCTATTTCCATCTCTACTTTCCACTGAAAAAAGAGGGATTTTTTTTCTCTAAAAGAGAGAGAGAGAAAGAAAAGAAACTCTTTCTCTCTCTCTCTCTCTCTCTCCTTCTATGCTTACTTGCTACACAAAACATGTAAAAAGAAGCGAAATCATGGCGTGTCCTCAAAGCAAGAGAGGGCAAAGAGATGAAAGAAGACTGAGTGGAGAGAAAATAATGGCGATTAAGAAAAAGGTACGAATAAGAGAAAAGAGAGGAAAACTAGGTCGAAAAGAAGAGAAACGCGCCGCGCCGGGAGACTCTGATTATTTAGTCTGCTATAAAAGCTATCCGAGGTTCAACCTCTCTCTCCTTCTATTTCCATCTCTACTTTCCACTGAAAAAAGAGGGATTTTTTTCTCTAAAAGAGAGAGAGAAAGGAAAGAAACTCTTTCTCTCTCTCTCCTTCTATGCTTACTTGCAACACAAAACATGTAAAAAGAAGCGAAATCATGGCGTGTCCTCAAAGCAAGAGAGGGCAAAGAGATAAAAGAAGACTGAGTGGAGAGAAAATAATGGCGATTAAGAAAAAGGTACGAATAAGAGAAAAGAGAGGAAAACTAGGTCGAAAAGAAGAGAAACGCGCCGCGCCGGGAGACTCTGATTATTTAGTCTGCTATAAAAGCTATCAAAAGCTTGAAAACATACGTAAACATTATTATAAAGGTCTAACTTTATCCAAGATATTAGCAAGATCTAACTATAATCTTGCCATACCGAACTTTGAAAGATAATAATCCGCGTTAAAGTCAGGATGGAAAGTAGACTAACCTTTCCCCTCAATATTTTATGGAGGGGGAGGGGGGTTATCTGAAGGGAGGGGAAGTTAGGAGAGGGTAGAATCCATGGTATGGGAGGGGGTAAGCTTATTTCGTGTATCCTATGGAATCTCATCCATTATCCACGAGTGAAATTAAAACTCCCCTAAGTAGAAAGATGTGCCACTCCCAACCTCCCTCTATTCCTCTTACCTCCTCTCTTTCCTTCCCTTTCTCCTTTCTAATATCTTCCTCCTCCCCCTCTTTCTCTCTTTATTTCTCCTTCTTCCTTAATTTTCTCTCTGTCCTTCCCCCTTTTGTGTTTTTTCCCTCTCCCTCTACCCCCCTCTCTCTTTTGATCTTAGTAAATATCTAAATTGGGTACACAGATATCTAGGTACATATTAGGTAATTAATAAGCTAAATTCCACTACAAGTACCTGGAAACGTTTACTTTCTCTATGGCGTATAATACCTCTAGTTGCGCTGTCAAACATTCTTGACTTGGCGGGGCGGAGCGCTACCGTACTCCTTAATAAGCACAGACATTACATATAGTATTTATCTCTACATTACTTACTACTGATCTTTCTTTTGCTAATATCAAGCGCTTTGCACAAGGAGCATTTAGGTACATGAAAAAAGGATTTTGACCCAGGGAAAAACTTTTGTTAGAAAGGAAAATGTTTTGTCTGACAAAAGAAGTTGTGAGGACAGGAAGGAAGAGAAGGGATGAGAGGAGAGGAGGAGAAGAGAGAAAAATGGACACCCTATTTTCCTTTCTTTCCTCTTTCATTGAGGTCAACATTTCGGCAACTTTCCTTTGTAATATTTTCGATCAAAAAATGTGCAATTGTGCTTATAATAATGTGCATTGTCCATTGGTTTATTTTTTCAAGTCAAAAACTATTCTGCTAAGTTACGCTCCAAAGTGTTACAGGATTAGTACCCACTTCCCTAAGGAAAAGCTATGAGTATGAATAATCCCTCCCAAATGGATTTAATCTATTCTCTTTCATCCTCTAATCCCACTGTAGACTCCACCACTGGCTGTATTCATCTCATCTCTCATTCCAACATTACTTTTGATAGTTTTTTCCCTGGGCCGCTCTTTTCCCTACCTCTCATCTTGGAAAATCCTTCATCAGTGTCAGATTCAAGGGTTTTCCCCTCGTTCTGAAACTTTTTTAATCCTTTTTTGTAGGTTTCTTGCCAATGCTGAAAAATCGAACTGGAATAACAATTAGTGCACACTAAGCACTCAACTCAAGTAGAATACTAATCAGGAAAAATAAAAAGGAGGAAATAAAATTTTAATCAAGTTAAGTACGCCGTAGAACGAAAACTCGTATGCTTGTCATAGATTTCGTTCCCTGATTAATACACCTTGATAAAATTTACAATGAAAAATGTGGTGAAATACCTATAGGTATGAATAATTTATTTATGTTTGCAATGAATTTCATCATTCATAAATAAATAAATATTTATTTTTTTTTTTTTTGATTTGCTCAGTGATGCTCTCAAAGTCCGTTTTTAGAATGCGGTTTTTTTATTCAGGATTCAGGCAAATAGAACCTTAAGGGTCTGCATAGTTTATTATGTGTTTAATTATTGACAGTAGATGTAATAGAAGTTGAAAAACGATAGTGGTTTTCATTTTATGGTTTTAGTCTCTTGTTTAATGTTTGAAAACGAGAAAATTTCCTTCCCTCGACTATTTTTTTTCCACCAGATATTCCCATAAGTGTACCTAAGGATTCCATTTAGATTTAGACATTATAGACTAGAGTATGTTACTTTTTTATATTTTCAATAATATACCTAGTGGCTAAAAGTGCATTGTCCTATCTGCAAAGTGCAATAATTTCGCTCCGGAGTACCTACACCTTGTTCTTTTGGTTGTAATTTTGTATGAATGCCGTTTAATTAATCGAGTTATGCAATGTGCGCAGCATCACTTTGACTCTTGGATTTTTTATGGATTTCTAGGATTTTTAAGTCTCATAGAGCTTCGATACATGAGAAGAACCTGCATAACGGTAATGTTGATATTTGATATTGGAAAAATTGGAATATAGGCACCTCCTGTAAAAGTATCAAAAGTAAGTTTTGGGTTTATTCTTTTGCATTGAAAGTTGTCAAAGTGATCGAGTGACATAATT
>NW_007379131.1:0-1242 GCF_000475195.1 Diaphorina citri | reverse complement strand
CGTTCCCCCCCCCCCCCTCCAAGCTTGATAAATAATCGATCGTCATTCTACATCATTTCACCAAAATCCTTTGAAGATGTCTATCGCCTGGTAGTGTAGACGCTCTAAAAATTACTCTTTGCCACAACTTTATTCTCTCACCACGGAGATATCTAAGGGGCTACAATTCCTGGTGTCGTAGATATTTTTATCTCAAGACGCTACGGGGACTTATGCTTTTTCTTTTCACAACAATACTGTATGTTGCTGTTGTTGGTGTTGTTGCTGTTGTTGTTATGCTGAAAATTCCCATTACAATACCGTTTTGTCTTCAATATACACTGAGCCAAATGAAATTCCGACCACCTTGAAAATTTAATTTTTTTCATCCTGGTGTCGTAGATATTTTTATCTCAAGACGCTACGGGGACTTATGCTTTTTCTTTTCACAACAATACTGTATGTTGCTGTTGTTGTTATGCTGAAAATTCCCATTACAATACCGTTTTGTCTTCAATATACTTTATACCTACATTTGCTGCTGTTCTACTCAATAAAACTCGTCTCTGTTGCATTGCATCCGTTGTTGCATAGTTGCAATTGTTTCTTTGTGATGCTATATGTCTTAAGTTCGCATTTGTTCTAGAGTTGCAGTACTTTCAAGTTCTTCTGCATTTGTTTAGTTCAGTTTCACTTGTATTGTTATGCGAGTTCTTTGTGAAGTGTTTCAAGTGCTCCTCTCTTCTCTGTATAGCATCTTCAGGATCTTTTTTTGTTTCCATCAAGTAGTTTATTCTTTTCTTTGCATACTCTGAAATGTAGGTTCACTCCTTTTCTTTTGCAAAGTGCTCTTGACAAGTAACCTTTCTATTTTTGACAAACAATATAATTGGAAAGGAATGTTGAAGGAGAAGAAGAAGAAGAGGAGGAGGAGAAAGAAGGAGGAAGAGGAGGAGGAGAAAAAAGAAGAAGGCGGAGGGGAAGAAGAAGAAGAACAAAAAGGAGAAGAGCCGGTACTATCCAACTCTATTGTGTGTCAGTTCTTTAACTTTTCCAAGAAGGTACACAAAGTACCTTCTCAGGAAAAGATGCAGATATTGCGAAAGCTTGTAGCAAAGTAAGGAAGGGAACGAGGAGGAAAATAGTGAGGGGACTAAGGTGAAAGTAAGAGAGGGAGTAAGGGGAAAGTAAGGGAGGTATGGGGTAATCAGGGAGAAAAATCCCTTTATTATTCTTGGAAGCCTGCAGGAGATTGAATAAATC
>NW_007379130.1:57930-66862 GCF_000475195.1 Diaphorina citri | reverse complement strand
GTTCACAATAAAAATGTCTCGATAGAGGACATGAGGAGAAAGAGGAGGAAGAAGAATGAAAAGGTGAAGAAGAAGAAGGAGGAGGAGAAGAAGAAGAATAAGAGGAGGAGGAGGAGGTCTAAACAAGGTCCTTTACTCCAGCATTAGTCTAAACAGGGTCTCGCATACCGTATACCAGGTACAATCTGTCTGGTGTTTCTGTCGAATGTGTTCTGTGTTCCATAGGCACTCTGTATATTCTATTGAAAAAAAGCCCTTTTTTCAAAGATCTCCTCAAATCTGTTTCAAAGGGAAATCGAGAGACTCCTTTAAAGCTTATCCTCTCCCCTTCTCACCTCCACCCCTGATCGTGACACGCAATGGGATCCATTTCTTGACATTTGAGACGACATGAAACGAACAATCAGGGACGGGGCTTCAGACAGTTTATGGGGTGCTTCTAATCCCTCTTGTTTTTCATCAGATTGGAAAAACAGTTCTGAATAGGTATTTTAAAACAATGAACCCCAATTATTGGGGTTCATTGTTTTAAAATACCTATCTCCGAGGAGACCATTTTCCCCCTCAGTAATTCCAATTTTGTAATTTTATAAACTAATTAGAGTTCCTATCATACCGACAAGTAAGACATTGAAATTTGAAAACAGCCATAAGTTTGTGAAAATCTTGGTCCTTATTCGACTCACTTCAAAATTAGGTAAGTAGGAAGGTATATCAATGTAAAGAAAGAAAAAAAAAACTATTGAGTCAGCAAAAAGTACCAATTAATCTTCTCAGCCGCCACTGCTCAAAATATTTCTCAAACATCAGTCAGCATCCTAACGAGCAGATTATTTATTTCTATTTTTTAAATGCCCGCGGATCAACGCGCCAGCTTTTAAATTACGTTAATCCTCTATCGTTCTGATTTTGACTTTTTCCACGTGGCCTGACTGTGTTATGCTGACGTGCTGATCAAGGGTATAGATTACGCTGACTCAACTCTTTGCCAATGTTGACGAAACAACAACAACAACAAAATGTTGGCACGTGTACTTTTGTACTGGGTGATAAAAATTTCGATTCTTTTTCTTGATAGAGGGAACTGTAAAAGCTAAGCTCTTATCGTCCCTGAAATCGAAGAGAGAAGGAAGACAGGATAGGAGAAGGCCAGCCGTTCCGAGAACGAACCTTATCCGTTCAGGATAAAATCCGGCCCGGGCGGGAATCGAACCCACGCCGCGGTCAAGCGCTTACAAGGCAGACGCGCTCCCAACCAAGCTAACTAGGCTGGCAATTTCAATTGAACGTTGAAAGCACCAGTTGGGCCACGGATCACTGAAGTTAAGCCACGTTACATATTTTTAAGAGGAATAAAAAATCTTGAAGAAAGTTTTCTCAAAAAAAAAAAAAAAAAAAAAAAGTATGACTACAATTTCAATTCGAGAACAAGTGTGTCTAATTTTTAATTTTAACGGTGTTCATTTATTTAAATAATTTTAACAACGGGTGATTTGTAATTTGATCTCTGAGTGTTACTTCTTTCTTTATTGCCTTTTTTTTATTTTATTTATTTTTTTTTTAAGTTCAAAATTAAAATTATAGAACTGGGTCATTTTTTGTTCGCTTTAATTTTAACTAAATTGTAAGAAGCCTACTTTCGACAGCATAAATACCTACTCATAAAAATATTTACCTACAGAGGAAGACGAAGAAGAAGAAGAAGAAGAAGAAGAAGAAGAAGAAGAAGAAAGAATAAAACTGTTACACAAAAATTTAAAAGAAAAATTCGAGGACAATTTTCGGGGACTCTGATTCCCCCTGTATAACCCTTGTAAAATTTCCACCTGTATTTATTTATTTCCTAATGATGTCAATTTGTATAAATTTGTTATTCTGTCTCCCCCGTTTTGTAAATTTAATTAAATCTATTTTTAAATCACTCTTGTCTAAATTTATCCAGTAACCCCTTAATTCTTCATTTAAATTGAAATCTATTTTTATTTGTTCCACCTATTTTTCTTCTTCTTCTTCTTCTTCTTCTTCTTCTTCTTCTTCTTCTTCTTCTTCTTCTTCTTCTTCTTCTTTAAACTTTTCTTTTTTTTTAACATTATTCTTACCGTTTTTATTATTATTGGATACTAGGTATTTTCTTTTTTTTTTTATTTCCTTTTTAATTACTAATGTGCTTCCCCCATCTTGTGTACAAACAACTTTTTTTTTTTTTTTTTTTTTTTTTTTTTTTTTTTTTTTTTTTTTTTTTGTTTTTGTAGACTTTTTTCATAGGTAAGATTTTTTGCGTAATAAAAATAAAAAATTAAAGAAAGAAAGAAACTAAATAAATTAAACGTAAAAAAAGGTTATTTTTCAACCTATTCTCAATTTCTGACCCACAATTTTTCACCCAAATTTTTTCTGAATCTTTCACGCTAAACTTGGCAAAATTATGGGGTACCTACTTGTTTATTAAATTAACTGTGTAAACTGTCTTGTTATTAAGCTGTGCTTAATATTTAATTATTTTTCCAGGTGATTGGATTTTTGGGATAACTTAAATATTTATTAAATTTGTGTATTCCTGTGTTTGGTGTAAATTATCAATTTTTGGTGCACTTTTTTAGCTAAATTCCCGTTAGGGATGAACCATTCATTTTTATTTATTAACATTTTTCTCTCGAAGGTTTTACTTAAACCCCTGGGTTTAGGCATGCAGACAACTACTAACATCACACATCAGCAGGTAAACTAACACTGTTCTAATTGGAATGCTTCTGTTGGATGTTCTTTTGAATCAAATATTGCACCGTGGATGTTTATTTTGTTATGTTACCATCTTTTTTTTTTTTGCAACCTGAACCAATGTCTTGTCATGTTGATTCATAGCCAACTGAAGAATCAATTTACCTACCTACCTAAATGAAAGAAAGAAAAAAATCTGGTGTGAACATCACACGACTTTCTATTACATTTGCAGAATACGTAGGTATTTGAAAAGAAATAGAAAATAAAAAAATGTAATAAAAGGGAAATTTGTTGACACAGGGGAGTATCGAACCCGCAACTTCTCAAATGTAAGTCAGAGAGTGCTAAAAGTAGCACCATTCGATTCCGCGTGAAAAATCACATGGGATCAACTATTCACATGCTTATTTGGTAACGGTTCACAAATAAAAGGGAATTTGTTGACACAGGGGAGTATCGAACCCGCAACTTCTCAAATGTAAGTCAGAGAGTGCTAAAAGTAGCACCATTCGATTCCCCGTGAAAAATCACATGGGATTAACTATTCACTTGCTCATTTGGTAACGGTTCACGAATAAAAGGGAAATTTGTCGACACAGGGAAGTATCGAAACCGCAACTTCTCAACCGTAAGTCAGACAGTACTAAAAGTAACACCATTCGATTCGGCGTGAAAAATCACATTGACTAGAGTATTCACATCCGAATGACCAAATGTTTTCGATATCTCTTACCGTTTATACGAAATAAGGGTTAAGCAACAATAAAGAGAAAACTGTTTTTTTTTTTTTTTTTTTAATCCTGTCCAAGCTTCAAGTTCCTATACCGCCTACATTATACAACAAAATACAAAATGTAAAAAAATCTACAGCGATATTTTTTTCTCCGTCATTAATTAATAACAAAATCAAGCTGTCAGCACCAGACAGGAATATATGTACCTAGGATGAGTACATAAAAAATGGGGTTTTAAAGCGAGCCTTTTTTTAGCCCTTAAACAAGCATAAATAAATACATTATAACTACGAACATCTATATGGGAAAAAAGTGTATGGTGTCTAAAAAAAAATAAAAACCTATGTGAAAAAAGCTTGTGGTCTAAAAAAAAAGGTTTGTAAGCGTAAGCAGATACACAATTTCCCTTAATAAGAAGAGAGTAATATAGCGATATTTTTTTTAATAGCTTCTGAACACCTTTATATCCATATCTATATCCACATTTGTAATGTATAAACTGAACACCTTGAAACAAAAAGGACTCTAGGAATCTACCTACCTACTTTATTTTAATAAATTATGTTTCTCATTTTCAGCAGTCTCCAAATCAAGGTTCAAAATAATGCAAATAATAATAATTATTATTATTGTCTGCACTTACATTAAGAGCATCATGTCTATGTTTTACCTTGTCCTTGCATTTGAATGTCTTGTTTAACAATTTTATTGTTCAAAAATTGTTCTTGAACCTTAATATACCTTTCTAACAGTGGCGCAATTCCCATGGAAGCTGGAGAAGCACCCTTCTTGCATGAAAGCCATCGATTGTTCTCTTCTCTGCATTACATAAGATTATACCTACAAAATTACCTATAATTTATGCATCTATAATGTGTTTTCCCTTTTTGAAGTGGTATGAAGACATATCATTTTTCTTCCATTTTTTATACATATTCAGGCATGAAACAATCCTCCCCCCATGCACCCCCAAAAAATGGGCATGTACACACCTTAATAAACCATGTAGTTAAATCATAAAAAAAAACTTCAAAACTTCACCAATGTTTAACAAAGGAGATGTTGAGACAAAAGAAAAGCCTAAAGTTTTCTTTTCCTCGACTAACTTTTTTTTTAAGAAAAGTTCTAACGTTTATCGTATTATGTAAGGCAGTCAGGACTTTTCAGATTCTTTCCCTTTTCCGGGAATTTGTGACGGGAAATGTCCTATCAGTCAGTTGCCAATATTTTCATCCCCTTAACGCTTCCCGTCTCTCTCTCCTATTTTATTATGTTGACGTCACCTGATGTTCACAATGTTTACAAAAGTAGAAAACAGTAGGAATAAAAGAAAGTTAAATCATAAAAAAACGATTTTATTATGTTGACGTCACCTGATGTTCACAATGTTTACAAAAGTAGAAAACAGTAGGAATAAAAGAAAGTTAAATCATAAAAAAAAACTTCAAAACTTCACCAATGTTTAACAAAGGAGATGTTGAGACAAAAGAAAAGCCTAAAGTTTTCTTTTCCTCGACTAACTTTTTTTTTAAGAAAAGTTCTAACGTTTATCGTATTATGTAAGGCAGTCAGGACTTTTCAGATTCTTTCCCTTTTCCGGGAATTTGTGACGGGAAATGTCCTATCAGTCAGTTGCCAATATTTTCATCCCCTTAACGCTTCCCGTCTCTCTCTCTCCTCTCTCTCTCTCTCTCTCTCTCTCTCTCTTTTTCCTTCTCTGTTTCCTTTTCTCTCTTTCTCTTCTTCTTTCTTTCTCCTCCAAAATGGCAATGTTTCAAAAAAAGAGAAAAAAAACTTTAACTAGACACGCATTTTGTCTTCTTTTTCTCTTTCTTTGCCATCTTTTCTTCTATTTGTTTGAGAATTCGGGAAGTTTTCAAACGAAGTCGAAAGACATCGATGAGCTGTTGAACAAAACGTGTCGACAGTGTGGTCACAAGCTGGAAGAATCTCTCTCCTCTCTCTCTCTCTCTCTTTTTCCTTCTCTGTTTCCTTTCCTCTCTTTCTCTTCTTCTTTCTTTCTCCTCCAAAATGGCAATGTTTCAAAAAAAAGAAAAAAAAAAAAACTTTAACTACCTAGACACGCATTTTGTCTTCTTTTTCTCTTTCTTTGCCATCTTTTCTTCTATTTGTTTCTTTCTTTAAGGTTCCTTTGAGCTTTGACTAAACCAAACAAGCTGGGCCCGTCCCTTTGGGAATTTTTTAGCCCGTAGTTTATTCGATCGTAATTAGAGAAAATCAGTACCTATATACCTACCTAATTTGTTTAATATTCAGTTTATTATTCTTCTTGATTTGATTTTTCGATTTCACTTTCATGTAATGATTTAAAATCAAGACTAGAGCCCGTTCTCCCTTTATTCCTTTAAGTCACCCATCCAATCTCGGCGTAGTTTGACGTCACGGCATAGGCTCCCGTAGGCGATGACGGCTGGAAGAATTCTGTAAAAACTGTAGGAAAATTGTAAATAAATCGCTCCTCGAGCAGCACACGAAAGCCAAAAAGGTTTGCCACTGCGAGCAGAACTTGGAGAAGACCGGCAAAACCAACTATTTGTATTGTAAGAATTGTGAGATATTTGTAAATAATAGACTGAATAAACCCAAACATAGCTTGGACGCTTCGCTATCGACTTGTTCGAAACTTCCAATCAATATTTTGATCCAAACGTTCGATAGCTTTGATAGTTCACCGTTGCTGTTGAAAAAGTTCAACGATGAAAAGCAGAAAGAGAAAATGAGAAAAGCATTGGAGGAAAACGTGAATGATGATACAAAAGATGCCCATCAACCACTCCTAGACAAAAGCGACGTGTGTAGGGACAAGAAAACTCCAATGGAACCTAAAGACTTGAGCAGATAGTTCACCGTTGCTGTTGAAAAAGTTCAACGATGAAAAGCAGAAAGAGAAAATGAGAAAAGCACTGGAGGAAAACGTAAATGATGATACAAAAGATGCCCATCAACCACTCCTAGACAAAAACGACGTTTGTAGAGATAACAAAACTGCAATGGAACCTAAAGACTTGAGCAGGGATTATGATAATCTAACAGACATTGAAGAAGAAACACTCAGCAGTACAAAGCAAAATATCCATGACAATAATCTCCAAGTTAAAACTGGAAAACGTAAATGATGATACAAAAGATGTCCATCAACCACTCCTAGACAAAAGCGACGTGTGTGGGGACAAGAAAACTCCAATGGAACCTAAAGACTTGAGCAGAGATTATGACAATCTAACAGACATCGAAGAAGAAACACTCAGCAGTGCTAAACAAAATATTCATGACAATAGTAATCTCCTAGTTAAAACTAATAAAGCGGATCAATTAGATAGTAACATAAGTTCTAACGAAGATCAAACAAGTCATTCAGATACAGAATACATAGAATTGAAAGAATTCGATGTGAAAAAATCGGACAAAACGTACGATATTCCAAAAATCCCTGTAACAGAAGAAGACAGGAGGAGAGACAAATTTTCAAGCATATTGAAGAAAGGAAATAAGAAATTAGTGACCAAAAGATCAAATGTTTCGTTTGACTTGGAAAATTTGAACAGAGTTACAACCTATGACAGCAATGAAAGTTTGAATGTATTCAGTGAAAAGTTGCCCAAGAAAGATGATGGAGATTCAGATGAAACAAACCAAAATAATCAGCAAGGCAGATTTTCCATACATCGGACAAGTATTTATGATAATGTAGATACTCCTTATGACACTTTGGAAAAAGTGGATAATGAAAGTAGTCCCAGACAGTCTACTAGAAAACCCGTTGATGCCTGACCTCTGATTTGGATTTTTCACAACTTTTTACGTAGGAATCGACCTTTTATTAATAATATATTCCCAATTGCAACTCCTCCATTATAAACGAGAAGGTAACGTCATAACTTATGACTCCCGCTTCGTTTGTTTGTGCGCAAGTGTTTCTGCGCATTTTGACGTGAAATCTGACGTCACAACTCTTTGAGCTTTTTCATTGGAACGCCAATTAAAAATTGAATTTTCGACCTTTTAAAGTTATCTACTTTTTTGAAGTTTTGACCTCAGATTTGGATTTTTCACAACTTTTTACGTAGGAATCGACCTTTTATTAATAATATCTTCCCAATTGCAACTCCTCCATTATAAACGAGAAGGTATGTACATAATGCAAGTATATACCTACATACATGTAGATTGTAAATATCTACCTTGCTTTATTTCGTCAAAATAAAGATTATATGAACCTGCTGTTTAATATTAATATGTTGTGCTTTCAAATGTGCCGGATGTAAGAACATGTTACATTATTTTGAAGACGCAAACATATGTGCCTCGGAATAATATACCTACCTTGCAAATATTAAAGTAGGTTCGTACAATATGTTGTTCCGTGAGTAGGTAATGTCTTAAAAACAAGAAGGAGGGGGAGGAGAAGAAAAAGAAGAGGACGATGAAGAAGAAGGAGGAGGAGAAGAGAAGAAGAATTAGAAGAAGAGGAGGAGGATGGAAAGAAAGAGCTTATACGAAGTGGAGAAGAAACAGAATAGGTAAAAAGGTTGAAAAAAAAAAAAATGTCTGATAGAGGGAACCGTAACTACTGAGGTCTTATCATCCGGAAACCGAAGAGAGAAGAAGGACAGGATAGAAGATAGTCAACCGTTCCTAGAACGGACCTTATCTGTTTAGGATAAAGTCCTCCCCAGGTGGGGATTGGACCCGCGACCTAGCGTTTACAAGGTAGACGCACTACTCTCCAAAATAACTATAGATAAAAAAAAAAAAAAATTTAAGTGGGAAGGAAAGAGGGAAAACGTTGTGAAGGTCGTCAGACAAACACAGCAAAGTGGGAAACGTTCACATCTAATTTGAAACCAAGTAAAGTGTGAAAGATAAGGGAAATTAAACATTAAAGTAGGTACCTAAATGATAGAAAGTAAAAAATAGTCATAAAGCACCAGCTATAATAGAAAATAAATAAAGTAACTACCTAGTACCTAATGAGTGTGTAAATAGAAAGTAATAAAGTATACCTACCTATGTGTAATGGAAAGTAAAAAGTACAGAATAAAGTATACATAAATAGGTATAGGTAGAAGTCATAAATGTATGTACCTACCTATTAGGGAGAAAATTGTAAAAAATAAAGTAGGCACCTAACCTACATGTAAAATAATGAGAGAGAAAACTGATTTTTTTTTTTTTTTTTTTTTAAATCCTGTCCAAGCTTCAAGTTCCTACCGCCTACATTATACAACAAAACACAAAATGTAAAAAAATCTACACCGATATTGAATTTTTTTTTCCGTCATTAATTAATGACAAAATCAAGCTGTCAGCACCAGACAGGAATATACCTAGGATGAGTACATAAAAAATGGGGTTTTAAAGCGAGCCTTTTTGTAGCCCTTAAACAAGCATAAATAAATACATTATAACTACGAACAGCTATATGGGAAAAAAGTGTATGGTGTCTAAAAAAAAAA
>NW_007379130.1:35930-57842 GCF_000475195.1 Diaphorina citri | reverse complement strand
CGCAAGTTCACCTACACAGGCACGCTGACCACGACGCTGAACTCTTCTCACCAGAGCTCCACAAGAAGGTTGCTGATGACACAGAAGTCAACGCCGAACCTCTACAATGATGACAACAGCTTCAAGAACAAGAACTTGTATCGGCAAAGCACGGACAGTATGTTGTTTGATAGGAGCAAAAACAAAAACCTTCTCCTGTTGAAGAATTCGGGAAGTTTTCAAACGAAGTCGAAAGACATCGATGAGCTGTTGAACAAAGCGTGTCGACAGTGTGGTCACAAGCTGGAAGAGCCGTCTGCCTCACTCAAGCCGAGAAGATCTGGCCTGCCACGTACTTCGTCCTTATCATTCTTGTGTTCTTCATCTTGCCGTTGATCCTCCTTATTGTCCTCTACGCCATCATAGCGAAGAATCTCATGGCGGAGATCAATAACACAAACGACAATAATATGTATAACCAAAGAGCAAGGAGGCAGGTTGTGACGATGCTGGCGCCGTCTGCCTCACTCAAGCCGAGAAGATCTGGCCTGCCACGTACTTCGTCCTTATCATTCTTGTGTTCTTCATCTTGCCGCTGATCCTTCTAATTGTCCTCTACGCCATCATAGCGAAGAATCTCATGGCGGAGATCAATAACACAAACGATAATAATATGTATAACCAACGAGCACGACGCCAGGTTGTGACGATGCTAGCTCTCGTGGTGTTGTCCTTCTTCCTTTGTTTACTTCCATTCCGAATTATAACTCTTTGGATTGTGATCATCCCGGACGACAATGTGTACAGCATCAAGAAGCTCACGCTCATCACTTACTATAAAGTCCTCTTTGTGAGCCGCTCTTTGGATTGTGATCATCCCGGACGACAATGTGTACAGCATCAAGAAGCTCACGCTCATCACTTACTATAAAGTCCTCTTTGTGAGTCGCATCCTCCTGTATTTGAACTCCGCCATCAATCCTATTCTGTACAACATCATGAGCTCCAAATTCCGCAAAGGGTTCAAAAAGTTGATCGGGATTCGCCATGTGAACAACCGCAAGTTCACCTACACAGGCACGCTGACCACGACGCTGAACTCTTCTCACCAGAGCTCCACAAGAAGGTTGCTGATGACACAGAAGTCAACGCCGAACAAAGAAATCACAAACAATTTCCAGACAAAATGAGAAAAGTCGAAGAATCTTAAGGCTAGCCATTCACTATCAGGTAGACCTGACAGGTCCATCTGATAGTGAGTGGCTGGCCTAACTGGATAGATTTTGTGAATGCCGTCATCAATTTGGTTTACAACTGTGACCGATGACTAGATTTTTTTCTTTCACTAACATTCCCTTCGTTTTGTTTTGCCTGTTCACAGTCCCATCACATGGATCACTGAATACAAGCACACGCAATACTTCGACAACAGTATTGTTCCCGTCTGCCTCACTCAAGCCGAGAAGATCTGGCCTGCCACGTACTTCGTTCTTATCATTCTTGTGTTCTTCATCTTGCCGAAACTGTATAAAACACATAAATCACTATTATTTTTTCAGGGGAAAAAGTTTTCCATAAAAGTAGGTACGAGTTCCTACTTCCTACAAGCGACACACTTTTCCACTAGTTCAGGACCTCTCTTCAAAGCTAACTTGACACTAATTTTTTGGTATCCGTACATTGAAAACATTATGAAAACAACTTAATTAGCATTCAGTACAAGGTAGGTAGGTAATTCATTCAAAACACAGTAAAGCTGTCACATCCACTAATCATGTTTTATGTGTGGCACATTGCATATGTAAAATAGATTCAAGGCGTTCATACAAATTTCAAGATAAGCCAACGGCAGCGATTGCCAAGGACTAAAATAATAGCAAATATTTTAGTCAGTGCCAGCTGCGATTGCATCTTGGATTCGCCAGTTCCCGAAGGAACACTAAAGTTACCTAAGTAACGTTGCACGTGGTTAGTATCCGAATTGGCTCAAAACAGTTCTCTCACATTTTCAAATGACACTGTTTTACTTTTACGTATTTTACAGTTTTTCCACAATATTTTTCCTTTCCTCACTTTCTTCCTATTCCCTCCTTCCTTTGAATTAATTTCTCCCCCCCTCATTATTTTAATGTCCTGGAATTCAACCACGAAACCACTTGCAAACAGTAATTTCCCCTCCACTTGCAAACATTAACCCCCCCCCGCTCCACTTGCAAATAATAATCTCCCCTTCAGTGGGGTCAGAACTGCAATAAACACTTGACTGAGGGGAGTTCACTCTAATTTCTACCACTTCCTGAAACCCCTTCAGTACCAGGTGGTCGCAAAAAAGGCCCTATTCACCTAAGTCCAAAGTAAATATAAAGAGAAATACCTAAATTATCTGAGGTCATGAGAAGTCACCGGAATGGCACCCCACTTCAGATTTTAATTTGTTCGATCGTTGGTAGTTTAAAAAGAAAAAATGAAGCCCCCCCCTTTAATTTTTTATTTTTTCTATGTTTGGGTTTTTAAAAAAAAAAAAAAAAAAAAAAAAAAAAAAAAAAAAAAACAATAGATGTAATAGCGGAAGATTTATTCTATCGAAAATTATAAATCGAAGAGAGAAGGAGGTCAGGATAGGAGAAAGCCAGCCGTCCCGAAATCAAACCTCATCTGTTTGGCATATCAGCAAAACCGACACACAACCAAATATTATCTGTGATAGAAATCTTCATTCAAAATTTTCTGAAAGGCACTGTGATAGAGGTGACCCACATTTCGATGAAATAAACAAGAAAATCCAAAGTTCCATACAAATCTTGAGCACCATTTCGAGTTCTTGTTCCAGTACTGATTCCTCCAACAAAACTGACCAAAGTGGTTGTAGTTCAATTGAAAACATTCCTCCTCATGCACAGCTATCCAAAAAGCACAGCAGAAATCTCAGTATTGCCCAAACACAGCGATTGGTAGAACCCAATGACCTTGTGGCTAAAACTAATCAAGATCTAAACAGTGTTGTCACAATTATGTCGCCTGTCCTAGAAGAACTCTCTCCCATCTGTGATAATCTATCCTCTGCGAAAATAGACCAAGCTATTCCAGAAAGCAAAATTCCAAATAGAAAGCCCGACATGCATCCAATGGAAAAGGCTAGAAAGATCAAATGTTTCGTTTGACTTGGAAAATTTGAACAGAGTTACAACCTATGACAGCAATGAAAGTTTGAATGTATTCAGTGAAAAATTGCCCAAGAAAGATGATGGAGATTCAGATGAAACGAACCAAAATAATCAGCAAGGTAGATTTTCCATACATCGGACAAGTATTTATGATAATGTAGAAACTCCTTATGAAACTTTGGAAAAAGTGGATAATGAAAGTAGTCCCAGACAGTCTACTACAAAACCCATTGATTGTCATAATGCTGATGCCTTCCATAGGACTAACAATATGGATAGCACACATAGTGAAAGCAACATGGGCAGTTTACAGGATATTCCTAGCATAGATTACGAAGAAGATACAATACAACCTGATCCACCTAATCCAAACGCTATCCATGATCATGAAATACATTCCAAAGTGACTAACAATATGGATAGCACACATAGTGAAAGCAACATGGGCAGTTTACAGGATATTCCTAGCATAGATTACGAAGAAGATACAATAGAACCTGATCCACCTAATCCAAACGCTATCCATGATCATGAAATACATTCCAAAGCCAACTGTACCAACCCTAAAGGTGCAAGTTACAGCAGAACTCTGCTAGACATTGATATTGTCAGCAAAACCGACACACAACCAAATATTATCTGTGATAGAAATCTTCATTCAAAATTTTCTGAAAGGCACTGTGATAGAGGTGACCCACATTTCGATGAAATAAACAAGAAAATCCAAAGTTCCATACAAATCTTGAGCACCATTTCGAGTTCTTGTTCCAGTACTGATTCCTCCAGTAAAACTGACCAAAGTGGTTGTAGTTCAATTGAAAACATTCCTCCTCATGCACAGCTATCCAAAAAGCACAGCAGAAATCTCAGTATTGCCCAAGCACAGCGATTGGTGGAACCCAATGACCTTGTGGCTAAAACCAATCAAGATATAAACAGTGCTGTCACAATTATGTCGCCTGTCCTAGAAGAACTCTCTCCCATCTGTGATAATCTATCCTCTGCCAAAATAGACCAAGCTATTCCAGAAAGCAAAATTCCAAATAGAAAGCCCGACATGCATCCAATGGAAAAGGCTAAAATAAATACAGGGAATTCAGGTAATATTCAAACGTCTATAAGAAACGATCTTCAAGGTGCTGACAAATCTAATTCCAATCAACTACCACATGAAACAAATAATATAGACTACACCCACTGCAATGGGCGATCTGCTGTCAGTCACCAAACCGATCTCAAAAGTCCCCCAAAGTGTGCCAAGTCCCCTCCAACAAAACTGACCAAAGTGGTTGTAGTTCAATTGAAAACATTCCTCCTCATGCACAGCTATCCAAAAAGCACAGCAGAAATCTTAGTATTGCCCAAGCACAGCGATTGGTAGAACCCAATGACCTTGTGGCTAAAACCAATCAAGATTTAACCAGTGCCGTCACAGTTATGTCGCCTGTCCTAGAAGAACTCTCTCCGATCTGTGATAATCTATTCTCTGCCAAAATAGACCAAACTATTCCAGAAAGCAAAATTCCAAATAGAAAGCCCGACATGCATCCAATTGAAAAGGCTAAAATAAATACAGGGAATTCAGGTAATATTCAAACGTCTATAAGAAACGATCTTCAAGGTGCTGACAAAACTAATTCCAAACAACTACCACATGAAACAAATAATATAGACTACACCCACTGCAATGGGCGATCTGCTGTTAGTCACCAAACCGATCTCAAAAGTCCGCCAAAGTGCGCCAAGTCCAGCAAATTCCACTCCAACCTCATCAAGAAGACGAAGTACAAGAAATCCTACGACGACATCCGAATAGAAATGAAACGACGAAGGAGCCGGAAAAAGCCGAAGCTCCGTCGGGAGAACTCGTTTGATCTCGGGGATTTGGATCTCGTTAGTGTTCCACCCGCTCCGGACCTTCTCGCGCCGTTCTCCTACTCTAACTCGGAGAATGACGTCAAGGATTTGATTACGTCACAGACGCACAAGGGCCAGAATTCGGGGAGTAATGTCCTCATCAATTTGTTTGATATGAAGGACTCTTCCAACGAGGAAACCTTTGTATGAGGACCAAAGGAAGGCTGTTTGCAAAGAAAATAATAATTTTATTTGTAGAAACTACAATGAAGGCTTCAGATGCTTACCTTGGTAAGTTTGGAAACAAACGAAAAAGAAATTGACAAAAGTAATAATAGGTAACTGGGAGGAAGAAGCCAGGTGCTTGACCCAAAGGTGCTGGGTTCGAATCCCGGAGTTATTGTTTTTTGAATACCTACCTATTTTCATGTTTTATTGACAAATTTACTTACCTAAATTTTAGGAAACCATAAAAAAATAGCTAATTTTCTTGTACAAAAAGAATCCTATAAGTTATTTATAGGTATATTTTATTGAATTTAATATAGTTGATTATAAAATAAAAAATGTAAAATTACTGCCTACCCTCTCTAACTCCTCTTAACTCTATTTACCTATGAATTTATTAAATTAAAAATAAAAATATTGAATAATAAAATTTACATACTTAATGAATGAAATGCTCTCTCTCTCTCTCTCTCTCTCTCTCTCTCTCTTTCTCTCTCCAAATAAATAATAATAAAAACCAAACAGATTTTTACTACCTAAATTTCCTGGCTGTATTTTTTTAAATTTATTATTAGCTTTCTTATTATTATTATTGTCATTAGTAGTTTGGACAGGTAAGTACATGTACATAAGTATATGGTAGGGGACGATGCGATTTAGATAACTATTTACCTATGTAAATATTTTATCCTTCTTACGGAGATTTATTGAATTTCAACCCTAAACATTCCCAAACCAATGACATAGAAAAATAGGTAGGTAGGTAGGTAAAAAAAAACTTGTGAAATCCAGAGATACAGCGCGGCGTTACAGAAATATCTTTTTGTGACGTTAAAAGCGCTCGAAAGTTCAAAACTGTATAAAACACATAAATCACTATTATTTTTTCAGGGGAAAAAGTTTTCCATAAAAGTAGGTACGAGTTCCTACTTCCTACAAGGGACACACTTTTCCACTAGTTTGGCACCTTTCTAAAAAGCTAATTTAATATTTAATTTTTGGTAGGTATCAGTACATTAAAAACATTATGAAAACTTGATTGATTGATCAATATTTGATTGATCAATAAATCTATTTCAATTTCAATTTCAAAACAACTTAGCATTCAGTACAAGAAACACAATAAAGCTGTCACATCCACTAATCATGTTTTATGCGTGGCACATTGCATATGTAAAATAGATTCACGGCGTTCATACAAATTTCAAGATAAGCCAACGGCAGCGATTGCCAAGGACTAAACAGCAAATAATATTTTAGTCAGTGCCAGCTGCGATTGCACGTTGAATTCGCCAGTTCCCGATGGAACACTAAAGTTAAGTAACGTTGCACGTGGTTAGTATCCGAATTGGCTCAAAAGAGTGCTCGCACTTACATTTTCAAGTGACACTGTTTTACTTTTACTTATTTTACAGTTTTTCCACAATATTTTTCCTTTCCTCACTTTCTTCCTTTTCCCTCCTTCCCTTTAATTAATTTCTTGTACACAAAAAAATTACAGGGGATTTAGAGTTAGAAATAGAAGAGGTACACGGCAAAGGCCAAGGAAACTCTGATGATAAGCACGAACTTGTAAAAGTGGATAAAAGAAAGGCTGTACCTCATAGAGATAAGAAGGTTTTGCGACGAAGCTCTACCTATGATTTGTTTGTAGACAAAGTGTATGGTGTCAAGAACAAACCTATGAAAAATAACTGTCCTGAAGATCCCGATGGTCCTAAAAACCTGGAAAATCTCCTCCACGAAAGTGATTTCAGAGGCAAATTTGAACGCAAAAAACTCCACAAATTGAAAGCTACAAGCTTGGAAAACGAATACCACCACAGTTGGAACTGTACGGATGCGACAAATGAAAAAGTTCTATGGTACCTGCATAGAAGTCGATCGAACGACCAAGAATACTGCCCAGTTGATCAATATGGTTTTATCAATGAAGATGTCAGTGACCATGATGAATTCCCCAACAATTGTTGCAAATGTGACGAGAAACAAGTTCCCGTAGGCATCAAAGATTTCAATAACTACGTAAACTTTGAATCAATCAACAAAGGACTAGTTGATAAACTACTCAAACAACAACAGTACAAAGTTCGACATTCAATATCCCTGAGTTTTATCAATGAAGATGTCAGTGACCATGATGAATTCCCCAACAATTGTTGCAAATGTGACGAGAAACAAGTTCCCGTAGGCATCAATGATTTCAATAACTATGTAAACTTTGAATCGATCAACAAAGGACTAGTTGATAAACTACTCAAACAACAAGAGTACAAAGTTCGACATTCAATATCCCTGAATGCTCGCGAATACCGGGGGGTATCAGAAAATAATTCGTAGGAAATTTTGAAACGTACCGAAGAGAGCCCACATCAAATCCTGAAAGATTTTTTTTTAAGGTCTTATCGTCCCAAAATCGAAGAGAGAAGGCAGACAGGATAGGAAAAAGCCAGTTGTTCTTAGAACGCACCTTATCTGTTCAGGATAAAATACGCCCCGGACAGGAATCGAACCCAAAACCTAGCGCTTACAAGGCAGACGCTCTACCTTCCAACCTAACAAGGCTGGCAATTTTATTCTTACACAAGATTATTAGGTTAGCGATTTGGGGGACTACAGCCTTCCAAAATTTTATTCTCCTTCATGTTTCTCTTTCACGGGGGCGGGAAGAAACACAGTGTTTGTGTGAGGAAGCCGAAACGCCCGTCCCGCGACGAAAGGTCTCGATGCGCCGAAAGGTCCCGATGCGACGAGAGGTCTCGGTGCGCCGAGAGGAGGACAGGAATCGAACCCAAAACCTAGCGCTTACAAGGCAGACGCTCTACCTTCCAACCTAACAAGGCTGGCAATTTTATTCTTACACAGGATTATTAGATTAGCGATTTGGGGGACAACAGCCTTCCAAAATTTTATCCTCCTTCATCCTTCTCTTTCACGGAAAAATCTCCCAAACTTACAGGCCACCCTGTATTACCGATATGGAGAACTACTCCAAGTTTTTATCGTTTGTAATAAATAATACATTACACTCTCCTCAAGAAATGCATTTCTCGACACAATGAAGAAACCCAAGTTATCTTTTCAATATTTCCATTTTTTATATGGAAAAATCGTATCAGGATTTTTTACATGGTTTTATTTAAATTATTTATTTATTAGCTAAAGATCTCTGTATGTTATGTAATGTACCCATCCAGGTTTGTATGGGTTAGATCTTGTAACTTTTGAGTCACTTTTAGGAATACACTCTCCTCAAGAAATGCATTTCTCGACACAATGAAGAAACCCAAGTTATCTTTTCAATATTTCCATTTTTTATATGGAAAAATAGTATCAGGATTTTTTTACATGGTTTTATTTAAATTATTTATTTATTAGCTGAAGATCTCTGTATGTTATGTACCCATCCAGGTTTGTATGGGTTAGATCTTGTAACTTTTGAGTCACTTTTAGGCGAAACTTTGCAAACTTATTCACCTACCAATGTATTTTGGTCTTTGGATGACATCAGAAATCAATCAGAAATTTGGAAGTTTAACACATAAAATCATGTTTCTTTTTCTTATTCTTGAACAAGCTCTAAAGCAATGTCCACACACACATAGTTCTCACTAAATTTTGGGCAAAATTATTATCCAAGCCTTTGTATCCAAGGCCGAATTGGGCCCAAAGTTTGTTTTACGGCGAAAATTTATTAATGGAGGCCCCTCCTTTGAGGGCCCAAATTTAGTGAGGCCCCTTCTTTTAAGCATTTCTTTCTCCCTCCGGGGACTTATTTCAGCCCCCTGTTGTAGTATGAGTAACACCGGATCAGGACTCCTCTCCAACCTCTTGTCCCGGGGGTAGGGTTCAGGAATTCATCCTTTTCCAATAATTAAACCCCAAACAGCTCCAAAAAGGATCTGTTAAGCTTTTACGAATCTACGAAACCCAATGCGAAAAAAAAAGAGTTATTTCTCCCCAACGCAATGGACCTTCGTTCTTTTTAAGCAAAGTATTTCTCCCCCCGGGGGACTTGTTTTCAGCCCCCTCCTCAACATCGCGTCCTACAGGCCTGACGACAGTTACGGCCCCGTCTGTCTCACGCAGGCCGACACCCCCTGGCGTATCACCTTCTTCTCCACGTCCATAGTGGTCTTCTACATCATCCCCTGTTTTATTCTCATCATGCTGTACTCCCGCATATCGACATATTTTATCATTTATGTATATTTTTGTTAAAACTTATTTCTCTCATTGTATTTTACTTTCGTAAAGTTGCTTCAAAAAGATTTGTAATTTGTAATCTATTTATATTAAGTATTTATGGTATTTATGTATGTACGTATTTTGCATAGGTACTTATTACCAATTCGTATATCTGTTTTTGGACACGGATAAGTGTAGGTAACCTACTCCCTACTCGTATATATTTTTTTCAAATTTCATTTGTATAAACACAAAACATTCCAAGAAATTTAAACCGAACAATTTCCGAGCTATTTTCATAGCAACAAGAATTCGCACCCATAAACAACACTCTTTAAAGGAGAAATGAGTTTAGATTGTCGACTATAGGTCCGTTCCCACTTGTCGTGAGTTTCATCCGATTTTTTTCCGAATGTCCTGTAGGCAATGTAATTTAAATGAGAGTGTCCCATCACACACGATACGATTTTTTTCCGAACGACACAAAATGGCCTTGAAGGCAATGTATTAACAGAGTGTTCACACTGACGCACGACACGATTTTTTTGGAACAAGTGGGAATGGCCGAAATTTCGCACTTTTGTCAGTTTTTCGCGTATAACTCCTAAACCGTGCGTTCCATGTAAAAGTTTATGGGTATCAAAATTAAAATAAGTACCTACACATTTTTTTTTCAAAGTTGAACAATTTTCCTAGCCAGGATTATCAGGCATACTAAGGCGAGTGTGGAACTAAGAAAGTTCATAGGTAGGTAGGTAGGTACCTACTTCTACTTGTCTATGCCAATCCATGAAGAAGCATGGATGATGGAAATTAGTGCCCTACACGCCCTACACTTGAATTTAGACCACGCTACGCCACTGAGGTAAATATCTAAAAGGTAGGTAAATCATGAACCTATGTGTGGTGAAAATATCTAATTTTTATCCGCCAGCCTAGTTAGCTTGATTGGTAGCGCGTCTGCCTTGTGAGAGCTAGGCCACTGGTTCGATTCCCGCCCGGGGCCCATTTCTACCACTGCCATTTCTATAATACTTATTATTATTTTTACTCTAGTAATGCCGCCACTGGTCGCCAATCCGCATATCGAAGAACCTCATGAAACCCGCCCCTGGACTCATACAGACGTCGTCCGCCTCTCTACGCTACCGCAAACAGGTAATTATTTACAATTATTTTTATTAGGGTGCGGCGACAGATTTATAAGACACAAAGGACGATGAGACAACGAGGGTCTTTATATCATTCACAAATCAAAGAGAGGCGAAAGACAAGAATAGGAAAAAGTCAGTAGTTCGGAGAAAGAATTTTATTTGTATGAAATAAAGGGAATCACACCCGCGACCAAACGCATACAAGGCAGATGTTCTGCCCTCCAAGATAACTAAGTCTGGAATATAGGCATAAATAATATGTTTGTTATTGCTGACCTATGTATGATTTCCAACAGAACCATGCAAGGTTCTAATCTTCTAACATTATACTGACAGTATTAGGGCTTAGCAAGTTAGCATCGATCACAGTAAAGATTGACTAAAGACTCTCTAGTTTACCACAGATAATTTCATGAATTCATGATGAAGAAACTACCCTTGTTCTTCTTCTAGGTCATCCTCATGTTGGGCACAGTGGTCATCAGCTTCTTCCTCCTCCTGCTCCCGTTTCGCATCATCACCCTCATCATCCTGATAGTTCCCACCGAGCTCTTCTGGGAGTGGTACACCCGGAATTTCCACCTCTACCTGGGCATCGTGTACACCTCCCGTATTCTGATCTACGTGAACTCCGCCATCAATCCCATCCTGTACAACCTCATGTCAAGTAAGTTCCGGAACGGCTTCTATAAACTCTTCCTCATCAACAACCGTCTCTTCTTCCTGGTCTGCTCCCGGAACTCTGGGAGTGGTACACCCGGAATTTCCACCTCTACCTGGGCATCGTGTACACCTCCCGTATTCTGATCTACGTGAACTCCGCCATCAACCCCATCCTGTATAACCTCATGTCAAGCAAGTTCCGGAACGGCTTCTATAAACTCTTCCTCATCAACAACCGTCTCTTCTTTCTGGTCTGCTCCGGGAATGTCAGTCGGAAGAACACCCTGACGAACTCCTTGGTGACGACGACTACGACTAACGTTACGTCGTCCAGTATGAAACACCAGTATTCGATTTCCAGCGTCGCGTCCGGCGGGAAGAAACACAGTGTTTGTGTGAGGAAGCCGAAACGCCCGTCCCGCGACGAAAGGTCTCGATGCGCCGAAAGGTCCCGATGCGCTGAGAGGTCCCGATGCGACGAGAGGTCTCGGTGCGCCGAGAGGTCTCACTGTTGCAGCCAGCATGAAGAGTACGCGAGAGAGGTTCGCTCCGCGGCCGCGGGAAGAGTAAGCACTGCGGGCAGCGTGAGAAATGAGGATACGCCAGTTGAGAGCTTTTCCAGCGGTGAAGATGAAGATGTGAATCGCTTGCGGGAAAGAGGGATAGGTCACGCGGGAGCTGGCGTTGCTCGCGGTGAACGAATTGTAAATAGAGCCCACGTTTTGTCTGATGAAATAGTTCATACGGGACATACATTTGATCATTTGAGAGAAAGTGGGATGGTTCATTTGAGGGAAAGTGGGATGGATCATACGGGACCAGGAGTTGGTGAACGAATTGTAAATAGAACCCACATTTTGTCCGACGAAAACTGCCCCGTGTGTAAATTGTTCAATCGGTTTGAGCCTGTAAATAGAGCGACGACTTGTAAATATAACGCCTCTTGTACAGATACTGAGGAGCACGAGTTTTGTAGATTGTTTAGGACTGCTAGTGTGAAATGTATCAATGAAGAAACAGTTCCGAATGAAGAAAATGTTGGAGAAATGAGTGACAAATTTAAACATCTCAAAGAAAGTAAAGATGGAAAACTAGAAGGTGATAGAGATACTGAGGAGCACGAGTTTTGTAGATTGTTTAGGACTGCTAGTGTGAAATGTATCAATGAAGAAACAGTTCCGAATGAAGAAAATGGTGGAGAAATGAGTGATGAATTTAGAAATCTCAAAGAAAGTAAAGATGGGAAACTAGAAAGTGATAGGCCCACATTTTGTCCGACGAAAACTGCCCCGTGTGTAAATTGTTCAATCGGTTTGAGCCTGTAAATAGAGCGACGACTTGTAAATATAATGCCTCTTGTACAGATACTGAGGAGCACGAGTTTTGTAGATTGTTTAGGACTGCTAGTGTGAAATGTATCAATGAAGGAACAGTTCCGAATGAAGAAAATGGTGGAGAAATGAGTGACAAATTTAAAAATCTCAAAGAAAGTAAAGATGGAAAACTAGAAAGTGATAGGAGAAAGCCCCTTCTTCCTTCCACCCCTCCCCCTTTTTTTCTTCCCCCCTCCCCTAGTAATAGAGACGCCATATTGCAACTGAGTCGGAAGACATTTTGGACAAAATGGGCTCTTATGTGAAAGCTTTCGGAGCATGGGTTTTTGGTTTTAGTGGCATGTATGACACTTTTAAAGGTTAATGGTTTCCTTTGACAGAGATCTTTCAGTAGTTAGGTACCTACTTAAAGATGATATTGACCAATACTCATTGTGTCTAAACAAATCATATACCTACATCCTATATAGGTATGTGTGTAAAGAAGTCCCGGGCAGGAATCGAAGCCGCGACCTTAGAAGTCAACCAGTTTTACTTATATACCTACTGTGTGTAAAATAAGTAGGTCTACAATGTATAGAGAAGCGTCAATTTTTCATTTGATGGCTTTCAGATTTATAGTTCGCTGTAAAAAAAAGAAAAAAAAAATCCAAAATATTTGTTATCTCTCTGTAGGTATGTGTTGTGGATTGAATTTCTGCTGTTTTATTGAAATTCTCTCTCTCTCTCTCTCTTAAGCGTCTGTAAAACGGGCATTTTTTTTTTCATTGCTACAAATGGCAATATTTCACTGACAAGTTAAGCCGTACTACTAACTGCAATAGCATTACATTTTCCCCATAGGTACCTGTTGATCCTACATTAAATCGCTAATGACGATAAAAAAGGGGAAACCAACAACAACGATTCGAAAAGGGTAGATACATAGGTACGTATACTTAGATACTCGTACCTAACTATTTCATGTAGTTTTTGTTCGTTTACCAGGCGTCTTATATGAAAAACACATATTATCCACTTTCTACAGTCCACCTAACTATTTCATGTTTTTGTTCGTTTACCAGGCGTCTTATATGAAAAACACATATTATCCACTTTCTACAGTCCTCCTCTACTCGATAGCATTAGTATTTTAGTACCTAACTTACCTACATATTCAACACAATAACATGCTAAGAGAAAAAAAGTATATCAGGAAAATTCCAAAGAGATAGGGGAATGATATAGCATCAGAATATCTAAGAGATACCTACAGGGTGTTACAAAAAATAATTACTCCTTTTTTTCTTTTTCTTTTCAAGAGTTTTGCTAGAGGGAAGTGTAACAACGGAGGTCTTATCGTCCCGAAACCGAAGAGAAGAGGACAGGATAGGAGAAACTCAGCTTTTCCGAGAACAAACCTTATTTGTTTAGGATAACTTTTGCTCTGGGCGGGAATCGAATCCGCAGCCTATCTATCTTCCAAACTAATTAGACTAGTTTTAACTATTTTTATTTTTCGTTCTCGGAACGGCTGGCTTTCTCCTATCCTGTCTACCTACTTTCGATTTTGGAACGAAAAGATCTCCGCTGTTACAGTTCCCTCTATCAAACCTCTTCAAAAAATGTCTTCTGTTACAGCCTGTATATTCACAGGGTGCCGAATTTGTGTGGCAACATTATTACATTTTTTAGTTCGTCTTTTATACTTCCTTTCTATTCTTCCTCCTCCTCTTTCCTCTTCTTCTTCCTCTCCTTCTCCTCCTCTCTCTCCTTCCTTCTTCTTCTTCTCCTCGCCTTCTTTCTCTTCTTCTTCTCCTTCCCCTCCTCTTTTTCTTCCTCTTCTCTCCTCCTTTTACAGAAGAATTTTTGTGTATGTATTTTCTTTTTCTTCCGTTTTATTTATGTAAAAAAGTAAACAATTTGCATTTCCAATTTGTGCATCCCCATTACAGGGTGGAAGGCAGGGGGAGGGGGTAGTTTGACGCCCAACTTGTATTTTCAATTTCTCGCGAATACCGGGGGGTATCAGACAATAATTCGTAGGAAATTTTGAAACGTACCGAGGAGAGCCAACATCGAATCCTGAAAGATGTTTTTTTTTTAAAAAAAAGGGGTCTTATCGTCCCGAAATCGAAGAGAGAAGGAAGACAGGATAGGAAAAAGCCAGTCGTTCTTAGAACGTACCTTATATAAGACATAGGAGACTGAGTGAGGAAGTGGGATACAAAGATTATAAAGGCAGTTTTCAGCAGATGGATAAAGAGGACAAGTCCTGTTTTGGAAAATATGTGCTAAAAAAGAGGAAGTCTTTGAATTTATAAGCAAAGAATTTTGGTTGTACATGATGCTTGTTTAGGTACGTGTCATAAATGTTGTTCCCTATACTTAATGGCCTAATACACCTTGATACAACTCGGAAGTCTGTCGTGCGAACCATTATACCAATGAGGTTGGATAAAAGGGGAAGTAGGAATTCTTGGGAGACATAGGAGACTGAGTGAGGAAGTGGGATACAAAGATTATAAAGGCAGTTTTCAGCAGATGGATGAAGAGGACAAGTCCTGTTTTGGAAAATGTGTGCTAAAAAAGAGGAAGTCTTTGAATTTATAAGCAAACGAATTTTGGTTGTGTTATGCATATTTGATGCTTGTTTAGGTACTTGTCACAAATATTGTTCCCTACTTAATGGCCTAATACACCTTGATACAACTCGAAGTCTGTCGTGCTAACCATTACACCAATTAGGTTGGGTTGGTTCAATAAATTTGACAAAATGTCCACACTTTTTCACTGCCATGTCCACTTCCCAAAGCCAATAAATTTCAAATTTCAACCCAATTTTTACACTGCCATTTCCACTTTCGAAAGCTAATAAATTTCCGACTCGATTTCCATGATGATTTTAAATTTTTAACTGCATTTGTTACCTATTAAGACTATTTTATGCATATTTTATTCTTTTGGTGTGGGTGGGGGGGAGGGGAACCTCGAATACTTTTGAAAGTTAAGAAGGGAACCGCAACGAAAAAAGTCTGGCCACCCCTGGTATACAGTATGAGCTTTCTCAAGTCAAAGTTAAAGTTGAAATTAACCCCCGCACACAAGGCGATAGACAAGAAGTATTTTTCGAAATCCGCTCGACCCCGTAACAAATACATGGGGCTTCAAAAGCCGGTCCAAAACTGCGGTCAAAGCTTCACTTACACCCATACTTATCACGGATCACCTGGATTCTCCGGCCAAAGGCCACACGGGGCCGGCCCTGCGGCAGAGAGGGCCGCATCTACTGAACGAAGCTCACCGAGGCCGCGTGACTCAGGAGGGCTTTGGCCGCGGTTTCCGTTTCCAAATAGACCAGGGTGTCTGCGATCCACTGTTGGGAGACGGCTTTGGCGCCACCCTGTAGGAGGTTCATGTATTTGACCGCCTGTAGGAGATCACTTCGATCCACGAAATACCTGGAAACGGAATAGAAAGCAAATAATATGTTTGAACTTAGAAGAGAATAGAATAGTAGAATATACCCTGTTTATCCTGCCAGAATGAGACTGAAAAGTCCCTTTACCCCCGCAGTCTAAACAAGGTCTTATATATTTCATAGGTAAAATTTATAAGTATCACTCACCTTGCTCGCTCCAGAATCTCATACGTATTCAACGAGTTGAGTTTCGCGCTCGGCTCATCTCGGATCTCTTCGGGCGAGATAGCGGCGAGGCCCCGAATGATGAACAGGGACTGCAAGTAGGACAGGAACACCAAAGGTAGGGACGCGGACTCGTCGGGAACCAGCGCAACGCGGTAGGCCGAGTCTTGAACGCCGATAAACCGAGACCGGAGAGCTTGTTCTGAGTAGACGCCGCGACTGAGCGCCGCGCTCGGAAATGCCGCGCAGATCGTCTCGACAAATGTGTCAGATTTGGCTGAAAAAAAGGGGGGGTGAGATTAGGCGGATATCATCTTAAAACGGAGAAACATCAAACTATACAGAGCTAAAAAAAAAAAAATGTAATTTTATTTAATTGGAGGAATATACATCAAGTAACAAGTAATTAAAGGCTGAAGTTTCAATTTGTTTCCTTTTGCCTCATTCAGCAAAATTTGAATCAACCTGTATCCTATGTCGCTGCTTGCTTTTTTTTTTTTTTTTTAAGAGGTTTGACAGAGGGAACTGTAACTGCTATGGTCTTATCGTCCCGAAATCGAAGAGAGAAGGAAGACAGGATAGGAGAAAGCCAGCCGTTCCGAGAACGAACATAATCCCATCAGGATAAAATCCGCCCCGGGCGGAAATCGAACCCGCGGCCTAGCGCTTACAAGGCAGACGCACTACCAACTAAGCTAACTAGGCTGGCCAATTACAGTTGAAATTATACGAAGCATATTTTAGTTTTTACCCTGTACAAGCGGAAAATTATTGTAAATAAAATAAATTAGTGTTATATTATTATACTCATATGGGAAAATTATTGTAAATAAAATAAATTGGTGTTAGTTATATTACTATACTCATATGGAAATTATAATTATCATCCATTTTGAGTTCTTTTTTTCTGCAAAGAGAGGGTTAGTTTAGGCTGGTATTACTGACCATCCTTTTAGAGGTAGTTCGGCACTTGATAGATAAGTTTTCTTATTCTTATATTTATTTATTTAGTTACACAAACGGGCGGACCCTTTACTAGCTATCTAGTTACAAATTTCCCTAGCTCTAACTAAACCTAACCAACCTAGCATTTACCTAACTATGATATAATATATGTATACTTAAAAATAATAAGGTTTGACTGGAGGGCTCGTTGTCCAAGCTTATTCTGCAGTAAAACTAGCTCTCAAGTCTAAAAGTTTAGACCAAAAGGTGCTCGGGAATACCAGCCTTTATTAGTGAAATGAATTTCAAGATATAGAAAACAATAACAGGGAAGAAATTATTTTTTTCTCGTCAAACTAATGCATGCAGCCATTTAAAACAGGTCTGTAAAAGCTGTCTCATTTGGAATAGGGAATAGTTAATTAGTAATCTAATAATTAGATTGAATTTTATTCCTTCTGCATAAATCAGAATGGTTATTCAATGTAAAAGGTTTCTTGTTCAAAAACCCTTCGAACAATTTGGAATTTCCAATAACTAAGTACTTTGGAAAGGCTGGAAAATACGAGAAAGAGAGAGATGTAGAGAGGAAAGGGGAAAAGGGGAGAGAGAGAGACCAAATTTGTTCCCAGGGTCTAAAATTTAAAAAGCGCACATTTATTTGATTTTTCTTAATTTTTTCCCCTTAGGGTAAAAATATTTAGCTATCTACACATTGAAATATTTTATCTAAAAACAAATAATTTACAGAGAACTTAGAAATAAAAAATAGGTAAAATAGATTGGTAATAATTTACAAAAGAATACGTTTCCTAAATGACCCGTGGCGAGAGAATTCAGTGATCAGAAAAATCACTCCCAAAAAAGGCGAACATTGGATGTTTACAAAAATAGCAACGTAGACCTACTAAAGGAAGTACAGTTTTCCCGACTGCAACAGGTTGGGTAAAATGTATACAGCAGGGGTGGCCAAACCGGGAACCGCGTGTGTAGCATTTTTGAAAACCCCATGACAGCTTACAACTTCCAAACACAGAATCTCATAGAAGCACAAAAAAAGAACAGATTTGAAGCTCTCTTTGAACACAAATATGAAGCGGACCTTCTTGGTTTGGGGTACACGAACAAAAACTCGTCAGAGATAAGAATTGAAGTGCCAAGATCAGCAGGATTTGGAAGAAAGCACCTGGCAAGAAGATCTTCATTTTCAAGTACGACCCACACTGAAGAACAATGGAACCTCAACCAACAATCGTACTTGGCCGAAACGAACTACCCAGATGTGAAAAAATCTGGTCAAGTCAAAAGAGGTGGTACTAACACTCCTAAGGAAATACCAAAGCTTCTTCACAGCAGATCGTTCCATATGGGAACAGGGGAAGTAGGAATTCTTGGGAGACATAGGAGACTGAGTGAGGAAGTGGGATACAAAGATTATAAAGGCAGTTTTCAGCAGATGGATAAAGAGGACAAGTCCTGTTTTGAAAAATATGTGCTAAAAAAGAGGAAGTCTTTGAATTTATAAGCAAACGAATTTTGGTTGTGTTATGCATACTTCAATGTTTGTTTAGGTACTTGTCACAAATGTTGTTCCCTACTTAATGGCCTAATACACCTTGATACAACTCGAAAGTCTGTCGTGCTAACCATTACACCAATGATCTGTTATAATCCTTGGAAGCTTTAGAAAGTTTGGGTGAGAAATTTGTTTGGGAGGGAAACTTTTGTTTCAATGCAGATATTAGCACGAAACAGTGTGTGCGGTAATAAAATATAATTGGACAGAAAAGCAGAGAAGAGCCATCGAAAAATAAGTAAATTTAAATTGTCCAAAAGATTTTTTTCCACTCCCAGTTCTTCTTGTTCAGTAGTTTGCTTCTAGATTAAGATCACTGAAGACTCTTTCTGTATTATGTTCTATGAAAATACCAAATAACTACACATTTTTTAGAGTGTTTAAAAGCTGGTTTATGTTGACTGGTTTCTTTCTGTTTAATGCTGTCCAATTACAATCAAACTATAAGAGCTAAAAAAAAAAAAAAAAAATGTAATTTTATTTAATTGGAGGAATATACATCAAGTAACAAGTAATTAAAGGCTGAAGATTTAATTTGTTTCCTTTTGCCTCATTCAGCAAAATTTGAATCAACCTGTATCCTATGTCGCTGCTTGCTTGCTATGCGAAATCTCTAACACTCAAGCTAAGAAACATTAGGCGTGTCGACTATCTGGACAAATACCCATCACGAAACGTTTAAGTATTATCTGAACTTTACCTGCAGATTTCTTGATAGCGTCTATTTCGGATTTGAGGGGCTTCACATCCTGGGGTGTGATGGAGTTTTGTATTCTCAGGATGAGAGTCTGACACGCACTCCATAGGGCCTGACTGTGTTGAACTGCTTCTTCTGCATAGGCTCGCTCTGCAAATAGAAAATAAAGAAACCGAGTCAGAAGTGGATTAAATACAGCAAGACATTGGAACAAACCACAATGCAGAATGGATCGGAATCAGAGCAATAAATAAAGAGATTTTTATTTTCAAAGATTTTTAAAGGTAACTTGAAAACTATAAACACATTTTGAAAACCAACTGAAAAGGTCGTATGATAGGTACATTTGAACAAAGGATGAAATGGAAAACTAAAAATCATCTTCCAAAGAACAAACTGAAAGAACTGAGCATGAGCAAGGAATCTAAATATTTGAAAATAATCATAAAAACACAAGGCTATGAGCAATATCATGAGAAAGTATCAAAAGACATCATAAGAAAACGAAGGAATAGCTAGAAAGAGAGTAAAAAATATAGGCTTGGCCAAACGCATGCAGACTGCAAAATAAAAAAAAAGGTAAAAACAAAATTAGAGTTCGTTCGAATCAGAGTGAAAAAAAAAAAAGAAAAACAGAAAAAGTCTCATTCATCGAGCAAGATAAAAAGCACATGGCTTCTGCTTACCATTCACAATATATCCCAGATCTGATAGCATGATTATATTGGAACAAAAGAGGAAAAGAAGAAATGGGGTTTAAAGTTTAAACGGACAGTGGGAATCGGTCTTCGAAGTAAATCTTTTTTATGTTGTTTAGACTAATGTATGCCTGGATAGGCAGTCCAGATACTGGAAAACGAATACTACTTCACTTTTGTTGAAGGGTAAAACTTATTTGTTCCATTATAAAGGAGGATTCAATTTGTTACATTATAAAGGAGGACTAGTTTCGCCTGTGAGGGCATCTTCAGCAATAAACATATAGTACGGTGAACACTTACTTTTAAAAGCCTCCTCAAAAGAACGTTGGATAAAAAAAAAGCTGGAATTTCCCACTTTTCAAATTACTTTTAAACGCCTCCTCAAAGGCCTTCATGCGGCCGATCATGACGCCAATCTGTTCCTTATACTTGGCCTTCTCCTCAAACAACCTCATTGTGAGGAATTATGGGAAATTTTGGGGATATTATGGAAAATTTCAGGGATATTATGGGCAATTTTACCACTTTTCAACTTACTTTTAAACGCCTCCTCAAAGGCCTTCATGCGGCCGATCATGACGCCAATCTGTTCCTTATACTTGGCCTTCTCCTCAAACAACCTCGTTGTGAGGAATTATGGGAAATTTTGGGGATATTATGGAAAATTTCAGGGATATTATGGGCAATTTTATTATTATTATTATTATTATTTTTCAAATTTACAATAACCGATTAAAAATATGAACTCACGAGATAAAAACAAACAATTTTTGTTTTGGAACCATTTCGGTATCACTTACCGTTCTCGAGATACAGCATGTGACATATACGTCACACTAGGCTCTTGTGATATACAGAAAAATCTCAATTTCATGTATATCCAAGGGAAATCCCCAGTCTCACGTTATGCCCGCAATTCAGGCTCTGAACTCTGAGAGACCCAGGTCTAACAGACTGCGGTCTGTCATACAGTTGGAACGTGGTATGGTGAAAAAGATTCAGACCATCTGACAGACCTCAGTCTCGACATTTGTCCACCACACGCGTTCCTAAGCGGCGATCTGTCACAGTCTGAACGTGAGTGACGTAAAAATATTGATACCTATGTTTCTCAGATGGTCTGACAGACCTAGGTTTTCGAACCCAGTACCCCGGGCAGAGCTCTACAGTTGGTGCTCTTCACCACTCTACAACACTAGCAAATACAATAAATATTCAAAATATTGTACTACACAAGAGCCTAGTGTGACGTATACGACACGCGCACCTTCTCAGTGACTATTATTTAAAACCCAAATTCTCTTAGATGGAAAGTCTAAATTTCTAAAACACCAAACCCAAATCAAAACATCTAAAGATGGTTTCTTACATACCTAATGAAGAAGTGGCAGGAGATGATGAAGTACCGGGTGCTTCAGACTCAAATTTGAAACCGGTGATGTCTTCTATTTTCCCCAAGGTGCTGAAAATAAAACAAAGAAATAATCTGGTGATACAACTCATTTCAAATTTGAAAACCTAAAGAAATGGTTAAAAATATGAGAATGAAATTTTATAATAAAAGTCCTAGATGGGTAGAATACTGTGCCAGCCCGATAAGACACAAGACACAATACTGCTCAACTAAAATCTTATCTAAATACAATCTGCAGAGAATTAGTGCAATCAGTAGTTATTTGATTTGTCCCCATTAATTCAAGTCTACTTACTTGAATTAATGAGTCTGGCTGAGGGACTATAAACAGAGAGTAGATCAGCGACTAGCTAGGGGACTATAAACAGAGAGTAGACTAGTCCAAAT
>NW_007379130.1:14090-35653 GCF_000475195.1 Diaphorina citri | reverse complement strand
AATCCGCGAACATAATCGCGAAATCCGCGAACATAATCGCCAAATCCGCGAACAAAATCGCGAAATCTGGTAGAATTGAATCTTCCCCGAAGTGTAAAGGAGGAGGAGGTTGAGATTTTTGGCGGTCGGATCTTTCGCGTAACTGTCGCCATCCGGGAATAGAATGGACAGCTCTTCCTGAGAATAGAATAAAATTAATAGAATGGAATAGAATTGATAGAACAGACCATGTTCCTACTGCTAGAATGAGATCGAACTCCCGCAGTCTAAACAAGGTTTTATGTATACTATCCGGCATGCAGGTACAGGTACAAAATAGAATAGGTAATAATTTCAGAATAGAATAAGGACTTTTAGAGTCATTTTTCATTCCAGTCAACTTTTTTTTGAAGAGATTTGACAGAGGGAACTGTAACTGCTAAGGTCTTATGGTCCCGAAAGCAAAGAGGGAAGGAAAACAGGATAGAAGAAAGTCAGCTGTTCCAAGAACGAACCTTATCCCACTTCACTGCACTTCAATCCTTACCTGGTGTTTTCGTTTCTCCTCTTCAATCCGTCGCGCATACTTCTCCGTCACGTTATTTCGCGACTTCTGCACTGCTATGGTCTTATCGTCCCGAAATCGAAGAGAGAAGGAAGACAGGATAGGAAAAAGCCAGCCGTTCCGAGAACGAACATTATAATCAGGATAAAATCCGCCCCGGGCGGGAATCGAACCCGCGGCCTAGCGCTTACAAGGCAGACGCACTACCAACTAAGCGAACTAGGCTGGCTAGGTAAACATTAAATCTGTTTTTCTTAAAAGTCAACTCTCGGCTTCTCTCCCTTTGCTATTTCACCGCTTTAATTACAAAATTTGCTAATACTGGGTGGCACTGATAGATTGTTGCCGCTTTTGGTCTTGTGGTTGTTGTTGGCTTTGCCAGAAGTTTTCTTCTTAAGCCTGCAAATTACAAGGGATGATCATTGTGAGCTAGTGATAATGACCTTTTTTGCAACTTAAAAAAAAAAAAAAAAAATCCCTCAAGAGATAAAGGCTTTATGATATTATAGCTACTAAGGTACTATAACTTACTAATCAGTTGTTAAAATGATCTTATTGAAACAAGCACCCTGATAATCTACACAAGTTGAGTGCATATCCACTTAGTCAGCAATTCATTACTTCACATAAGGGTACCTACTTATACATTTTACATTAAGTACAGAGAAGAAGTTCAAAGCTTATAACCAAAATTATATTTTCTATCTTTGATTATTTAGACCTTATAACTATTTTTCATGTAGATGATTTCTTGAGGTAGGTAGGTAGGTAGGGAGGTACCACCAATTTGATCACATACAGATGTTTCTCTATTTTGATATCAAGAATGTTGTTGTTGTTGTTAACATTGGCGACTACATCTCCGTCTCCAGGCCCAGGAGCCAAGAGAGAAGGAAGACAGGATAGGAGAAAGCCAGCCGTTCCGAGAACGAACATTATCCCATCAGGATAAAATCCGCCCTGGGCGGAAATCGAACCCGCGGTCTGGCGCTTACAAGGCAGACGCACTACCAACTAAGCTAACTAGGCTGGCCAATTACAGTTGAAATCATACGAAGCATATTTTATTTTTTACCCTGTACAAGCGGAAAATTATTGTAAATAAAATAAATTGGTGTTATATTACTATACTCATATGAGAAAATTATTGTAAATAAAATAAATTGGTGTTATATTATTATACTCGTATAGAAATTATAACTACTATCCATTTTGTGTTCTCTTTTTCTGTAAGGAGAGGAGGGTAGTTTAGGCTGGTATTACTGACCATCCTTTTAGAGGTAGTTCGGCACTTGATAGATTAGTTTTCTTATGCTTATACATGGAAACATCTAGGCCTTAGTCCCTTAAAGGTAGTGTTTGACTGGAGGGTTCGTTGTCCAAGCTTATTCTGCAGTAAAACTAGCTCTCAAGTCTAAAAGTTTAGACCAAAAGATGCTCGGGAATACTAGCCTTTATTAGTGAAATGAATTTCAAGATATTTATAGAAAACAATAACAGGGAAGAAATTATTTATTTCTCGTCAAACTAATGCATGCAGCCATTTGAAACAGGTCTGTAAAAGCTGTCTCATTTGAAATAGGGAATAGTTAATTGGTAATCTAATAATTAGATTGAATTTTATTACTTCTGCATAAATCAGAATGGTTATTTAATGTAAAAGGTTTCTTGTTCAAAAACCCTTCGAATAATTTGGAATTTCCAATAACTAAGTACTTTAGAAAGGCTGGAAAATACGTGAAAGAGAGAGATATAGAGAGGAAAGGGGAAAAGGGGAGAGAGAGAGAGACCAAATTTGTTCCCAGGGTCTAAAAACTCTAAATTTTAATAAGCGCACATTTATTTGATTTTTTCTTAATTTTTTTCCCTTAGGGTAAAAATATTTAGCTATCTACACATTGAAATATTTTATCTAAAAACAAATACTTTACAGAGAACTTAGAAATAAAAAATAGGTAAAATAGATTGGTAATAATTTACAGAAAGAATACGTTTCCTAAATGACCCGTGGCGAGAGAATTCAGTGATCAGAAAAATCACTCCCAAAAAAGGCGGACATTGGATGTTTACAAAAATAGCAACGTAGACCTACTAAAGGAAGTACAGTTTTCCCGACTGCAACAAGTTGGGTAAAATGTATACAGTATGAGCTTTCTCAAGTCAAAGTTAAAGTTGAAATGAACCCCCGCACACAAGGCGATAGACATGAAGTAGTTTTCGAAATTCGCTCGACCCCGTAACAAATACATGGGGCTTCAAAAGCGGTCCAAAACTGCGGTCTAAGCTTCACTTGCGCCCATACTTATCACGGATCACCTGAATTCTCCGGCCAAAGGCCACACGGGGCCGGCCCTGCGGCACAGAGGGCCGCATCTACTGAACGAAGCTCACCGAGGCGGCGTGACTCAGGAGGGCTTTGGCAGCGGTTTCCGTTTCTATATGTAGTTCACAAATGTGACAAGGATGCAACACAAAACGTTTGGTTAAGATGGTTGCTGCGGTTGGCGGTATTTTGACCGCTTTTTGGCGGTTTTGGCAAATGTGACGAGAAACAAGTTCCCGTAGGCATCAAAGATTTCAATAACTACGTAAACTTTGAATCAATCAACAAAGGACTAGTTGATAAACTACTCAAACAACAAGAGTACAAAGTTCGACATTCAATATCCCTGAATGATGATTCCTTCAAAAACGGCGAATACAGGAATAGACAAAAATGCGACATTTGTAAAAGCGTTCGGCCAAATGATTTGAAAGCTTTTCAAAGAACGCACCAATGTTTTGAGCATACACATAGCTGCTGTCAAGCGGGAAACCAAACACGATCGATTGTATTTGAAAAGTGTTTGCCAAGATCACATATGAATGAAGAATTTTACAAACTGCCGCCCAAGAGGGCTACCAACTCTTGTAAAAGCTTTGATCAGTTGAGCCCTACTGGCTGTCAAGCGGGAAACCAAACACGATCGATTGTATTTGAAAAGTGTTTGCCAAGTTCACATATAAATGAAGAATTTTACAAACTGCCGCCCAAGAGGACTACCAACTCTTGTAAAAGCTTTGATCAGTTGAGCCCTACCACTAAACTCGATCGGTCAGAAAGGAACACAAAAGACTATTCAAAACAGAGGAAGAACTCTCAAACATATCAAACCCTAGATGAGAACCAAACACGATCGATTGTATTTGAAAAGTGTTTGCCAAGTTCACATATAAATGAAGAATTTTACAAACTGCCACCCAAGAGGGCTACTAACTCTTGTAAAAGCTTTGATCAGTTGAGCCTTACTACCAAACTCGATCAGTCAGAAAGGAACACAAAAGACTATTCAAAACAGAGGAAGAACTCTCAAACATATCAAACCCTAGATGAGATCAAAACTCTCAAAAGTCCAAAAGAAAAATTGAACGTTCAGCATGAAAAATATGAAAAGGCAGACGCGAGGATCGTTCAAATAATCAACAACAGATTTGAAATTGTCCATCCAGATCAAAACCAAAGTGATGAGACTTTCAACCAAGATACAAACGATCTATCCAACTTTACTCAAAAGACAAACGCTCAAAGATGTTACTGCTCAACTAGAAACAAACACAGTCCATCCAGATCAAAACCAAAGTGATGAGACTTTCAACCAAGATACAAACGATCTATCCAACTTTACTCAAAAGACAAACGCTCAAACATGTTACTGCTCAACTAGAAACAAACGCGGCCTGTTACGTCGAAAGTCATTCGATCTGACCATGTATACCAGCCGAGAAAATCAGCTGCACCGGAAATATTTCGGGAAACTCAAGAGGGGGCACATGGCGCGCCGAAAATCGTGCGATTTTGGGCAAATCTGGGACGAGAGTCGACTCCCGTCGACAACTCAAAGGACACAGGACGTCGGTACAACTGTTGGGAACGGAAGAACCAAGCGGTGTTGGTCGAACGAATCGATCGTTGAAAAGGACCTGTGTAGCATTTTTGAAAACCCCATGACAGCTTACAACTTCCAAACACAGAATCTCATAGAAGTACAAAAAAAGAACAGATTTGAAGCTCTCTTTGAACACAAATATGAAGCGGACTGTGTAGCATTTTTGAAAACCCCATGACAGCTTACAACTTCCAAACACAGAATCTCATAGAAGCACAAAAAAAGAACAGATTTGAAGCCCTCTTTGAACACAAATATGAAGCGGATGCGCTCGGAAATGCCGCGCAGATCGTCTCGACAAATGTGTCAGATTTGGCTGAAAAAAAAGGGGGGGGGAGATTAGGCGGATATCATCTTAAAACGGAGAAACATCAAACTATACAGAGCTAAAAAAAAAAAATGTAATTTTATTTAATTGGAGGAATATACATCAAGTAACAAGTAATTAAAGGCTGAAGTTTCAATTTGTTTCCTTTTGCCTCATTCAGCAAAATTTGAATCAACCTGTATCCTATGTCGCTGCTTGCTTGCTTGCTATGCGAAATCTCTAACACTCAAGCTAAGAAACATTAGGCGTGTTGACTATCTGGACAAATCCCCATCACGAAACGTTCAAGTATTATCTGAACTTTACCTGCAGATTTCTTGATAGCGTCTATTTCGGATTTGAGGGGTTTCACATCCTGGGGTGTGATGGAGTTTTGTATTCTCAGGATGAGAGTCTGACACGCACTCCAAAGGGCCTGACTGTGTTGGACTGCTTCTTCTGCATAGGCTCGCTCTGCAAATAGAAAATAAAGAAACCGAGTCAGAAGTGGATTAGATACAGCAAGACATTGGAACAAACCACAATGCAGAATGGATCGGAATCAGAGCAATAAATAAAGAGATTTTTATTTTCGAAGATTTTTAAAGGTAACTTGAAAACTATAAACACATTTAGAAAACCAACTGAAAAGGTCGTATGATGGGTACATTTTCCACTTGAACACAGGATGAAATGGAGAACTAAAAATCATCTTCCAAAGAACAAACCGAAAGAACTGAGCATGAGCAAGGAATCTAAATATTTGAAAATAATCATAAAAACACAAGGCTATGAGCAATATCATGAGAAAGTATCAAAAGACATCATAAGAAAACGAAGGAATAGTTAGCTAGAAAGAGAGTAAAAAATATAGGCTTGGGCAAACGCATGCATACTGCAAAAATCTGATCGGGCGAGGCGTTGAACTTGGGGTCGTTCACGTGGGACTTCAGATTTTCGATACTCTTCCTGAAACATATTATAGAGAGATTATATTTGCTTAAGGCGTGATCTGGAAGAAACAAAGGTATAACTGCAAAAACATCGCGTTTAAAGTTTTTAGCTAGCATAGTTAGCTTGGTTAGTAGCGTATCTGCCTTGTGAGCGCTAGGCCGAAAACGCAGGTTCAATTCCTGCTAGGCACGGATTTCATCCTGAACGGATAATGTTCGTCCTCGGAATGGCTAGCTTTCTCCTATCCTGTCTTCCTTCTCTCGTCGATTTCGGGCCGATAAGACCTTAGCAGTTAAAGTTCCCTCTGTCAAACCTCTTTTTTTTTTACTTTTTATTAAAAATATAACGAATTTGTCTGTAAAATATAAAAGACTTTTTTTACAATGGCCTTTTTTTCACCAAGTTCTATAAGTTTATGGTAGGTTTCACCAATGACTTAATCAGCGATTCCACTAATGGGAGGATTTTTAATGATCCAAACAGGAGTTTTTAAAAACGCCTCTTTTTGGGTGATTTAACACTCTCTCATTAGTGAAATCACCGTCGTTTTTATTTCGTAGCAATGAAACAACTGCTACATTAGACGCATGTGGTCTGTGTTGTAGCATGCCCATCCCGTAGTATGCCTCTCATCAGATGGGCGAGGAGAGACACGATACTTGGATTGAAAGACATGGATTTAAAGAATATGCCTCGAAGTTCTTAGAGGGAACTATATCAACGGAGGTCTTATCATCCCGAAGGAGAGAAGGACTGGACAGGAGAAAGTCAGCTGTTCCGAGAACGAACAGTTTAAAAAAAAGTTCGCCCTGGGCGGGAATTCAACCCGCGTTCTAACGCTTCCTAGGCAAGCACGCTACTGACGTTACCCTCCAAGCTAGCTTGGCTGACTTCCTCCGTTTTTTATAGTTCCCTCTACCAAAAAGAAAAGTTTCAGTTGAAGCTTTTCTAAAAAAAAGCTTTAAAAAAATCTATTCTATTTCATAGGATAGGATAGGATGGGGTCCGAATTCTGAGCAAGTTTGACAATCGGGTGGTGTTGGTTATTGATGCAATTGTGGAGAGACCCTACGTTAACCATTACACCACTTAGGTTCTAATTCTATTCTATTGTATTCTTCTTCCTAGCCTTTTTCTATTTAAATAGGGTTGGCCTTCTTTTTCTATTCTATTCCATTCCATTCCATAGGATGGCGTACGAATTCTGAGCAAGTTTGACAATCGGGTGGTGTCGGTTATTGATGCAAGTGTGGAGAGACCCAATGACAGAAGTGGCTGGTCAGAGCTGTCCAAACAAAACCCAAATTCTCTTAGATGGAAAGTCTAAATTTCTAAAACACCAAACCCAAATCAAAACATCTAAAGATGGTTTCTTACATACCTTGTGAAGAAGTGGCAGGAGATGATGAAGTACTGGGTGCTTCAGACTCAAATTTGAAACCGGTAAGGTCTTCTATTTTCCCCAAGGTGCTGAAAATAAAACAAAGAAATAATCTGGTGATACAACTCATTTCAAATTTGAAAACCTAAAGAAATGGTTAAAAATATGAGAATGAAATTTTATAATAAAAGTCCTAGATGGGTAGAATACTGTGCCAGCCCGATAAGACACAAGACACAATACTGCTCAACTAAAATCTTATCTAAATACAATCTGCAGAGAATTAGTGCAATCAGTAGTTATTTGATTTGTCCCCATTAATTCAAGTCTACTTACTTGAATTAATGAGTCTGGCTGAGGGACTATAAACAGAGAGTAGATCAGCGACTAGCTAGGGGACTATAAACAGAGAGTAGACTAGTCCAAATGAGTGTGAAGGGCATCCCACTCAGAAAATTTTGTTTAGCCAAAACCAGTTGGCTTCAAAGCGATCACTCTAAAGCTGATTGAGAGACCGAAAACAAACGCCGACCCCATCTGAACATGGGAAAAGGCGAAGAAGAATTCAAGTCTACTTACTCAGTTTTGATAGTTTCCACCTCATGCTTGATATCTTCATACTTGTTCACAACCACATCAACAACGGACACTCCCTTCTCCTCAGTGACAACTTCGATGAATTTATCCGAACCTGGTAAGTTCTCTTCGAGCCAGAGTCGGAAGTCTTTGTCAAACTTGGCATATGCCACAACACCTCCTACGGTCACACTGGTGAATCCCAGAGTGTAGAGAATTGGGTGGCCACTGAAAAATAAATAAATAATCATTGTCGGTAGGTAAGTATAAAGGATTTTTTTTTACTAACAAATAGGGGTGTTTGTTATTCTGTTTGAGGAGAGACCATCAGTAGGTAATTAAAATGTTCAAAGTTCTCAAATCTTTGGGAATCTTATGATGGAAGCCCCAAGAGCATCAGGGTTTGTAGTTGCACATTTATTCCTATTACCAACCTTTTCTTTTTTCCTCCTCCTGAGTAACACCTTGAGAGGGAAGCATTGCAAGTGTTTGTAGATTTCAGTAACCTTTCAGGGACCTGAAAAGAGTAAAAAAATGAACATAACAACAAGGTTTTGATTGGCAGGCAAAACAACTGGACGGGAATATTTTTGGACACCAGTGGTGTTTGTACAAGGCCAGTAGTTGTCTACTAGTCCCATCTAATCCAGCAAGAAGAGTAATAGGTAGGGGTCAGATGTCAGATCATTTTTATTTTTTGATGACAAGAAAGTACCTATGTTTTTTTGTCAATGTAAGTACTCGCGACATATAACAGACAAAACCTCTGGGAGTTGAGGAAGGGTTCAGTCCCAAGATATTGGTTGGTAGGCAGGTACTTCATTATCTCACATCTTCTTATCAGTTGGTGATAAGAACCATAGGGCAAGGTAGAAAATTCAATCAACATGAATGTCAAATTAAGAAAACACCTAAATAACCTCAAACCATAGAGTTTTTACTCTGTACTTCATTATCTCACATCTTCTTATCAGTTGGTGATAAGAACCATAGGGCAAGGTAGAAAATTCAATCAACATGAATGTCAAATTAGGAAAACACCTAAATAACCTCAAACTATAGAGTTTTTACTCTTATCCAAAGCAAGTGATGTAGGACTTACCTTTTTGAAGGGGAGGAGATTTTTACATGCTACTATTCGGTACATTGTTAATTATTCACGAAAACTATCCCTACACGGGGATTTTGGATTAATTTTCCGGAAAATTGACACCGATTTGCGAAGACGGACAGCCAGAGGGAAAGAGGGGGAAATTTTGGAAAATTTCAAAAGTAAATAAAAAATCAGTGATGCACTTAATAATAGTAATTTTTCTGGTAAAAAATCTTACGGTTGGTTAACTTGTATAAGCACTCTACGCACGGCGCTCAATTTTCAACGTGATTTTCGTATGTGAAGAAGAAATTTTTGGAGTTTTCATGAAACAGGCCCCAAGATTTGAGTTTTCCCGCTGTTAAATCGATGCGTGTTTTTTGTTTTCTCAAAATCAGCTGATTTGCTTTCAGAAGAAACATTTGATAAGGAGTTTTTCCAATAAATTTTCTTTTTCGTCTTGGAAAATTAATCATTTTCCTGAAATTTCCCTAGATCTTTTCTGTGTAGTTACCTACTGTTTTAAATGTAATTCAATTTTAAACCATCCTCGTGAGAATAGAAAATCATTATGTACTCTTAAGCATCAAGAATCTCTCACTGGAAAACAAGCTTTTATGATGTCCATCCAGGATAGGTGTGTTTATGAAACTTGGTAAGTTCATCCAAAATGTAATCAACAGGAAGTCGAGGTTTAAACTTTAAAGGCCATGATCTTTAGGAGATGCAAAAGTCTTTCTGTATCTAATCCAGGCCAAGCTTTTATGATGTCCATCCAGGATAGGTGTGTTTATGAAACTTGGTAAGTTCATCCAAAATGTAATCAACAGGAAGTCGAGGTTTTAAACTTTAAAGGCCATGATCTTTAGGAGATGCAAGAGTCTTTCTGTATCTAATCCAGGCAATTGTATGTAGGTCCTTCAACCTATAACCTGGTCATTCCCATCCCTGACAATTTCAATGGGTCCCTTTCAGCCCAGTGTTTATAAAGTCCACCCCTTTTCAGCTTTTCTGAGTCATTCCTTGATGTCTTATGAAATTTCACACACCAAACTCAAATCAGTTTATTGAAGAATATGTGTTCCCTTGACATATTTCCAACAAGTTCCTTTGATAAGTAGGTAAGTAGTGTCCCCATAACAAAATTATTGGTGAAAAAAACGTTAGGCAGAGAGCCTGTAGGTAGGAATTATAGGTTGGCATTTTTCTAAAAAACACCAAGTATAGAGAGGTACTTGGGAACAATCTAACAGCAAAATTATTTTGATTCCAGAAGTGATGACACAATGTTAGTCAGACAAGTGACAATAATCTTGTGACCGAGTTATTCAAATAAACCAAAATGAGTTCACATCTCAAGAACATCAATTCCATAGCAGAAAATAAACACCTATTGGACCAAGACCAGTTAAACGGATTAAACAATAATGTCACAAATGACATCAACCTCCCACTGAATGAACTGCGGCTAACCGAACAATCCATGGAGGCCTACGGAGGGTCTGACTCCAATGTTAATAGATCTGACTACAAAAAATGTGATACTAGTGCTAGTTTTAATAGATGTGCTACCGTGGGCGAGGGCTTGGCTGAAGGAGTCGAAGGTTTGTCACTAACTGAAAAAAAAAAGAATAACAAGAAATTTTGATAAATAACTAGGTACATAAAAAAAACTGTAGTACCTAACTAAATGGGCAAAAAAAAACACAAAGCCCACAGATACCAAAGCTGTTCTAGCAAACCCCTAGAAAAACATGAAGAAAAAATTAAGGTTCTGGGTTCGAATCCCAGGCAGGACAGAAATTTTCTAACCAATCTGTGTATCTCTTTCCTGATACGATCATGTAGGTAGGTAGTTGTAAAAGAGTGCGTCCTGAACTCATGCTTTAAAAAAAATAATAATAATAATAATAATAATAATAATAATAAACAGTGTTTTCCCCATTAGGTGCGCTTTAACATTTGAAGTTTTAATTATTTGGATATCTGAGAGCCAAATGTTTCACTTACCTGTAACTTGTTGAGCAACTGGCTTTATTTCAACAGGTTTCTTTTCCACAACAGAAGGTGTTTCAGGCAAACTGGTTTTAATAGCTAAAATGAAACACCAAGACACATCGGAAAAAAAAACAGTCTATGTTAGCAGGCAGTTAGAGGGAAGCGCAAACTTTTGTATGAACAGTGAATAGAAATAGTAGCTACGATGGACTACTGATGCATTCCAGGTAAGCATACTGATGAGACTACTCATCAGAAAGTATGGGTTTGTGTACTGATGACTGGTCTGTATGTACTAATCTATGAAATTGACATAAATTACTTGAACATGCACATGTGCATTGATCAGTAATAGGTTTTGTAAGGAAAATGGAAAAGTGACTACTGTAACAAAAAATTAGTAAGCATACTGATGAGACTACTCATCAGAAAGTATGGGTTTGTGTACTAATGACTGGTCTGTATGCACTAATCTATGAAATAGATAGAAAGGTATAAATTACTCAAACATGCACATGTGTATTGATCAGTAATGGGTTTTGTAAGGAAAATGGAAAAGTGACTCTACTGTAACACAAAATTTACTTGAAAACAACACATTAGGTAGGAACATATAATTTTAAAAGACTATAAAGATAAGAAGGTAGATAGGTAGGTAATTATGTATGTAATTAACTTGTTCTTGACTTAAATCATGATAACTACCTCTCTTTTTTTACCCACTCATTCCATGTGTGGCGCAATATTCATACTATATTGACAACTCTTTTGTACTTAAATCTAGTTGATATGATTTATCTTGACTTCAAAAAGTCACATTGCATATTCCAATGCTAATTCCTCTCTATTAAAGAGGTGCTCTGAAACTGTTTGTATAATGGAACAACTTGTTTGAAGCTGACAGTCTAAATAAAGCACTACTTATACTTGGAGAAACGTGATAGGAAGTCTAGCTATGTGAAGAGTCATTGTAGAAATAGTAGCTATGATGGATTACTGATGCATTCCAGGTAAGCATATTGATGAGTCTACTCATCAGAAAGTATGGGTTTGTGTACTAGTGAGTCTACACAAAATAAATTCGTTCCAATGTTCTATTTTCAAAGTGATCTTTTCTTACTACATTAGAACTCCAACTCAACAGTTATGGTGGAAGAACTCTATTATTTTGTTACTTCCCCTGATTTGGGTTGTTGGAAAGCTACATTATAGTGTCGATATTACCAATATAGAGCTCGGGAACCCAGTCACTCGATTCGGCTTCCAGCACCCTACTTTATTTTATTTTTCTCAGTGTAATGTTTATCAAAGTTACGCCTGGTTGGTATGCGGATGGGTGGCCAACTGGGCAATTGCGTCCTGCTGGCGTTTCCCGGTCTCCGTCAGGTTGGGTGAAGTTAATGGGAATAGGTAATGGAAAGTCGTGTGATATTCTCACAATATTTTTTATCTTCTCCTGTCTTAGACCATCCTTTCCTCTTAAACTGCGAGAGTAAAGGGACTTTTCAGTTCTATGCTGGCAGTCGGTATAAACAAGATATTTTCTTTTCGAATCTATTCTATTCTTTCCCGCAGGTATTCTTCAACTACATGAAGACGCTCTGTTGATGTTTATCAAAGTTACGCCTGGTTGGTATGCGGATGGGTGGGCAACTGGGCAATTGCGTCCTGCTGGCGTTTCCCGGTCTCCGTCAGGTTGGGTGAAGTTAATCGGAATAGGTAATGGAAAGTCGTGTGATATTCTCACAATATTTTTCATCTTCTCCTGTCTTAGACCATCCTTTCCTCTTGGACTGCGAGAGTAAAGGGACTTTTCAGTTCTATGCTGGCAGTCGGTATAAACAAGATATTTTCTATTCTACTCACATAACTTACTCTGAAATAGTTCGCTCGTTTCCTCACAGTTCTTCTCCTCTTCGGTCCCCTCCTCTTCAAGAATACACTTATTATTCGTCGGTAGGTCATAGGTGAGCATACACTCTTCTCGCCATTTGTCCGCGTCCAAATCGAGAGTTCTAATTTTCTATTCGAATCTATTCTATTCTTTCCCGCAGGTATTCTTCAACTACATGAAGACGCTCTGTTGGAAATGGACTTCCTGCAGGGCGCACGGCCTATGAGGCGTTTGTGTGCTTCTGCAACTTCCTCAACAAGTCGGTCTTCTATGTGTTCTACTCGTTGAATATACGAATGGTGAGTGTCCTGTATTTCGTCTCGTGGCCGTATTTTGTGACTATTCTTTATTTATGTGATTCTTTCTTTCTTTTTTCCTTTCTCTCTTTCATTTGTCCATTCTTTCTTTCTTTATTTCATTATTCCATTCTTTCTTTTTTTTCGTACTTTCTCTATTTCTTTCATCCTTTCTTTATTTCAATCTTCCATTATTTTTTTCTTTTATCCATTCTTTCTTTTTTTTCTTCTTCTTCTTTTTTTCCTTCTTTCTTTCTTTTGTTTCTTTCTTTTTTTCTTCCTTGCTTTCTTTCTTTCTTTTATTCTATCTTTCTTCCTTTCGTTTCAGTCTTCCATTCTTTACCTAATTATTTTTATTCTCTCTTTCTTTCATTATTTAGCTAGTTCTTTTATTCTCTTTTTCCCTCGATTTCCTTTCAGATGCAAGCGTACTACGCGACGTACAACGACCTATTCAAGTACAACCTGCCCAAACTACACCGCCACTTCCACTCATGTGGCCTCACTCCTGATCTGTACCTGCTGGATTGGATATACACCCTGTTCTCGAAATGTCCGTGTCAATCTATAGGAAATCCTATGAAACGATACTGGAACACCACAAGTCCTATGTGTGAACCTGCGAATTCTGGATTGGTAGGCGAGTATCCAAATTCCTCACCAAACTACCTGACAACATGGATGCTGACAAGCTGTTCAAATCCATAGCCCAAATGTCCGTGTCAATCTATAGGAAATCCTATGAAACGATACTGGAACACCACAAGTCCTATGTGTGAACCTGCGAATTCTGGATTGGTAGGCGAGTACTGAACCGTATGCAGAAACTCACTAAGTTAGGCAAATGTCCGTGTCAATCTATAGGAAATCCTATGAAACGATACTGGAACACCACAAGTCCTATGTGTGAACCTGCGAATTCTGGATTGACAGGCTCGTACTGAACCGTATGCAGAAACTCACTAAGTTAGTCTCAAATTCTCAACCTATAAGAAATCCCTTAATTTAACTACTGGTAAATTAGTTATGTACCTTTATGCCCATATTTCAATTACTTGTTATTACTAGTTATTATAAGTAGTTTGTCAGTTATGGCAGTGAATACACAAGTATTTATGTACTTGTCTATTGAAAAATGTCATAAGTGTGTATTATTTATTTTTGTTCACTATAAGTACATATGTACCTATTCTAATTTAACTACTGGTAAATTAGTTATGTACCTTTATGCCCATATTTCAATTACTTGTTATTACTAGTTATTATAAGTAGTTTGTCAGAAATTGCAGTGAATACACAAGTATTTATGTACTTGTCTATTGAAAAATGTCATAAGTGTGTATTATTTATTTTTGTTCACTACAAGTACATGTAAGTAACTATTTTTTCAATTATCCTCCGCAGAAACGTGTTTGAGTGGAAAACCAGTTCCAGTTCCGACCTTGACTTGGCCTCACCAGGTCGGCCTCCCTCCAAAACCTCCTCCTCCTCATCAGGCCTCTTCAAATGGAACCTCTTCTCTCGTCATTTTGAGCCCCCCTGTATGGCGGACAATTCAGACGGTCTGAGCGTGCATTCTAACTCGTCCACCCTGTCTAATCATTCGATACCGCGGGACACTTCTCATGAGACACTCACTATAAGCAGTACAGCACTCATACCTCATGATAGACCTAAGGTAAGCAACCCCATCAGAGAAATAACATGGTGAATTTAAATCTTGAAAAATCTATGGGCCCTGTTTATGATTTTTTTATTTATTTTATTTTATCTAAAATTTTGAGTACCTCCTGAAATTCTTTAGGTACCTACCATAATCAAGGGCTGCATGCAAACTTACAGCTTCCTAGGTTAAAAGGGTGGCTTGGGACTTTTTAAAAAAGTGGCTTGGGACTTTATGAAAACAGTGTATACTTGGGTATTTCTTTAGGAAATCAAAAATTAAAATATTTATTTAATGAAAACATTTATTTTCTAGGAATTGCCCGCCAAATCGGAAGAAGAAAGGCTGAAGCACGAGAAAGAATATTTGAAAATGTTGGAGAACATCAAGAAGAAGGAAGAACAGGAGAGTAAGATGAAGAAGAAACAGCTCGAGTTGCAGCTGAAAAATGAGGAACAACAGGCGAACGCGGTGAAAATTTGGACACAGGTACTTAATGAATAATGAAACCCTTGAAGGAAATTCTTACTTTTTTCCACATTTAGCAAGAAATTCTCATTACTAAATGGGAAGTGTTGTGTCCCTTCTCGCCCGTCCGATGAGAGGCCTACCACGGGGTGGGCATGCTACGACACTGACGAGTCTAATGTTACAGTTGTTTCCCTGCTACGAAATAAAAACGGCTGTGAAACACTCATCTTTTTTTTTCTTCTTCTTCTTCTTCTTCTTCTTCTTCTTCTTCTTCTTCTTCTTCTTCTTCTTCAACTATTTGTCCTGAGAAGTACCTACATTTAGGTACTCTTGCTAACTATTAAGTAACCTATTTTACCTATCTACTTAAGTTTCTCTCTCCAGACTAGTTAGCTTGGAGGGTAGCTCGCCTGCCTTCTAAGCGCTAGATCGCGGGTTCAATTCCCGTCCGGGATGAAACAGATATGGTTCTTTCTCGGAACGGCTGGCGTTCTCCAATCCTGTCTTCCTCTCCTTGATTGTGATTCCACCCGGGACGGTTTTCGGGGAGGTAAAAAAAACTCATTTCTCTCCTCCATTTCAGGAAATTCTTCCTCATTGGGAGAGTATGCGAGGGTCCCGCAAAGCTCGGGATCTGTGGTGGAAGGGTCTACCTCCCTGTGTTCGGAGTAAGGTGTGGTATCTGTCCATAGGCAACGAACTGGGGATTACGCGACAAATCTACGACCAGTGTATGAAAGACGCTGAAGCTAGGTCCCAGGTAAACTACTCTGTCAACTGGATCAAATAATTTTACAGGCGACATTATCAATCATATTTGATATCTAAACAAAGGATCAATTTTATAATGTCAGTCAATGATGACTGTTACAATTACTGACAGTCCTCAAATGAAAATGTTCGGACCCAATGAGAAAATGTGTCAACTTAAAAACTTAATATTGAAGCTCGCGTATACATATCTGGTTTTTGATTTAATTGCTGCTACATAATTATGACCAACACTATGATGTAGTGTTCTGTGCAAGAGATAATATTGAAAATGTAAATCTTGTATCCACATCCGTTGAGGATGACAGTTAAATCTTCTCTTCCTTTCCACCTCTTTCTTCCATCTTAAGTAGGTAACTACAACAAACTCCCTAGATTTCAACAGATTAGTTGATTTAAGTTGGGCACCAGATTATTATACATACATACATACATACATAACCATTATCGTTCTATCCTTCAGGACAGGTCGATGAACAAAGCCCCTCCACCAGACTCTATTGCTATACCTTTGGTTAGCCTTTATATCTTCCCAGTTTCCTTGTTTCTTCCCAACATCAAACTTGATAGTGTCTTCATAACGATATCTTGGTCTTCCCTTAGGTCTTGTACCTTCCATTTCCATATCATAAACCTTCCTGACACTTCGTATTCTAACCAATATGTTTTCACATCAGCCCGGTGAAGAATTAGTTCTGTCTCATAAGGAATATATCTTCTCAATACTAGATGAACTATCACACACCAAACTTATCAAGAGTATGCAGGTAAGTGAATACAATCAACAATCAAATGTTGACACTTCGTATTCTAACCAATATGTTTTCACATGAACCCGGTGAAGAATTAGTTCTGTCTCATAAGGAATATATCTTCTCAATACTAGATGAACTATCACACACCAAACTTATCAAGAGTATGCAGGTAAGTGAATACAATCAACAATCAAATGTTGACACTTCGTATTCTAACCAATATGTTTTCACATGAACCCGGTGAAGAATTAGTTCTGTCTCATAAGGAATATATCTTCTCAATACTAGATGAACTATCACACACCAAACTTATCAAGAGTATGCAGGTAAGTGAATACAATCAACAATCAAATGTTGACACTTCGTATTCTAACCAATATGTTTTCACATGAACCCGGTGAAGAATTAGTTCTGTCTCATAAGGAATATATCTTCTCAATACTAGATGAACTATCACACACCAAACTTATCAAGAGTATGCAGGTAAGTGAATACAATCAACAATCAAATGTTGTACGACAACACGATCACCCAAATCCGTCTGGACATCAGTCGCACCTTCCCCCATCTGTGCCTCTTCCAGAACGAAGGCCCCTACTACAACACCCTCCACTATATGCTGGCCTCGTATGTCTCCTACAACACGCGAATCTCCTACGTCCAAGGGATGTCCTACATTTGCGCCCTGTTCATTTTGAACATCAGCACGGCCTATGAGGCGTTTGTGTGCTTCTGCAACTTCCTCAACAAGTCGGTCTTCTATGTGTTCTACTCGTTGAATATACGAATGGTAAGTGTCCTTTATTTGGTCTAATGGCCGTATTTTGTTACTATTCTTTCTTTATTTCATTTTTTTTCTTCTTTTCTTTTGTTCTTTCTTCCTTCCTTTCTTTATTTCATTCTTTATTTCTCTCATCCTATCTCTCTCTTTCTTTGTTTGTTTCTTTCTTCCTTTATTGCTCTTGTTTCATCCTTTTATTCTTTATTTTTTTCTTCCTTTCTCTTCCTCTCTTTTTCTTTGTTTCTTTCTTTCATTCATTCATTCTTTTCTTTCTTTCTTTAATTTTTTCATTCTTTTTTTCATTCATTCCTCCACTTCCTTCTTTTCATTCTTCCATTATTTCTTCCTTTTCCCTTTCTTCCATTCTTTCTTTCTTTTTTTTTCTTCCTTCCTTCCTTTATTTCTTTCTTTTCATCCTTTCTTTAATTCTATCTTCCTTCCATTTTTTTAATCCTGCATTCTTTCTCCCTTCCTTCCTGTCTTTGTTTCTTCCTGTCTTTCTTTATTTTCCTTCATTCCTTCCTTCATTCTTTCTTTCTCCCTTTCGTTTCATACTTCCATTCTTTATCTATTTCTTTAATTACCTCATTTACCTCGATTCATTTCCTTCCAGATGCAAGCGTACTACGCGACGTACAACGACCTATTCAAGTACAACCTGCCCAAACTACACCGCCACTTCCACTCATGTGGCCTCACTCCTGATCTGTACCTGCTGGATTGGATATACACCCTGTTTTCCAAAGCCATGGGCCTGGATTTGGTCTGCAAGATTTGGGACCTGGTCATGCGAGATGGGGAAGTGTTTATTTTCCGAGCTGCCTTAGGTGAGTACCTAGTGAATTAGGTCAACCTCAGTGGTGTACACTGAGAAAAAAATTAATGATAGAGTGCCACTAGTATGGGGAAGTGTTTATTTTCCGAGCTGCCTTAGGTGAGTACCTAGTGAATTAGGTCAACCTCAGTGGTGTACACTGAGAAAAAAATTAGTGATAGAGTGCCACTAGTTATGGTGGAAAAACTCTATTATTTTGTTAAGTACTTCCCCTGATTTGGGTTGTTGGAAAGCTACATTATAGTGTCGATATTACCAATATAGAGCTCGGGAACCCAGTCACTCGATTCGGCTTCCAGCACCCTATTTTATTTTATTTTTTCTCAGTGTAATGTTTATCAAAGTTACGCCTGGTTGGTATTCGGATGGGTGGCCAACTCTCCGTCAGGTTGGGTGAAGTTAATCGGAATAGCAATAGGTAATGGAAAGTCGTGTGATATTCTCACAATATTTTTTATCTTCTCCTGTGTTAGACCATCCTTTCCTCTTAGACTGCGAGAGTAAAGGAACTTTTCAGTTCTATGCTGGCAGTCGGTATAAACAAGATATTTTCTATGCTAAAGTCAGCTCCCATGGCGTAGTGGTCACTGCACTCGCCTTGCACGCAAGAGCGGAAAGCTACATTATAGTGTCGATATTACCAATATAGAGCTCGGGAACCCAGTCACTCGATTCGGCTTCCAGCACCCATATAATAGCAGAAATATGGAAATATGCAGAAATCAGTACTATAGAAAAAATAAAGGAAATTATGAAACAAATTTGGGAAACTGAAAAAATTCCGGAAGAATGGAAAACAGCACTCATCCATCCCCTTCACAAAAAAGGTGACAAGGCTGATCCCAACAATTACAGGGGAATTTCTCTTCTTCCTGTAACATACAAAATTTTATCAAAAGCCTTATTAAATCGATTGGAATGTCAATTAGATCAATGTATTGGAGAATACCAGGGTGGGTTTCGTAAAGGGAGATCATGTGTGGAACAAATACTGAACTTAAAGCTGATTATCAAATATAGAAGGTTAAGAAACAAAGATATTTATGTAACCTTTGTAGATTTTAAAAAGGCTTACGACTCCATTGACCGTGAGACCTTATTCAATATCTTAGAAGAATATGGAGCTGATGCTAAAACTGTTGCCATTATCAAAGAATCCCTCCAAGCAACTAAATCAAAAATCAAATTCATGGGAGATATATCTAATCCCTTTGAAATAAAAACAGGAGTCCGACAAGGTGATGGATTGTCCCCCCTGTTATTCAACTGCGTCTTAGAAAAGGTCATAAGAGAATGGAGAATAATATCAAAAGAAGTAGGCATACAAACTGTTAGAATTGGTGTAAAGAAAGATGATTTAGAAATCGATTGTTTGGCTTTTGCTGACGATCTCGCAATATTTGCTGAAAATATAGGCGATGCAAAAAAACAAATTGACATATTAAAAGAAGTTGCAGAAAAAACGGGTTTACAAATTTCATTCGAAAAGACAGAGTTCATATCAAGTAACACCAAAGCCCCTAAAGAAATGAAGACCAAATATGGAACAATAAATAGGGTTGAAAAGTTTAAATATCTTGGTGAGATCATCCAAGCAAATGCTTCAGATAAAGAAGCCAACATCAAACGATCTGCCAAAATGGAAACTGCCTTCCAATTGACCAGGAATTTCTACAACAAAAAATCAATTTCAACAAATGCTAAAATCAGACATTATCAAACTGTAATAAAACCCGAAAGCCTTTATGCCTCAGAATGTCTTAGTATGCATACAAAAAACCAACTTGAAGAATTGGAAAAGAAAGAAAGAAAAATTGTAAGACGGATTCTAGGAGCAAGATTTGACAATGGGATATGGAAATTGAGGAGTAATCAAGAAGTATACCAGAAAGTTGAAAAAATAAGTACAACAATGAGAAAAAGAAGAGCAACATTCTACGCACATATCAAGAGGATGGATGACAACAGGCTCACAAAGAAGATTTTCAATTACTTCGATAAAAGACCTAAAACTCAAGTGACCTGGTTTGCAGAGGTAAAGAAAGATTTAGAAGAAATAGGAATATCAGAGGAGGATGTGATCAACAGAAATGTGTTCAGACAGAAAATGGAGAAATTTTCAGTGTTCCAGGATAAACCAAAGAAGAAAAGTGGTGTGACATGGACTGAAGAAAGGAAGTTATAACATGCAGAACGGATGAAGAAATATTGGAAGGAACGCAAAGAACGGAGAATCATAAATTAAGTTATTTTTCGTAGTCCTTTGTAGGCTAAACTCGATTAAAAAAAAAAATAAATAAATAAATAAAAAAAATCTTTCCATGGGACTGGAAAAAAAAGACTATGTATAGAAAACCAAATGAATTTGGTGTAGTTTAATTCACCTCAGGAGAAATCTCATATTTTTATATACCTACCTTCTTTTTGTCCCTTTTTTCATGTTTCATAACTTATTTTGCTCTCTATCTTCTACTTTTAGTTTTATTTACAGTTCCCATTTATCTTTCTAGTATACAGTAGAACCTCGATTATTTCAACTAATTGGGACCGGGGGTAGTTGAAATGATCGAGGTTGAAATGCTCACTTTCTATGATCTTTTCCTATGATCAGATAGGATATCCTTTGAAAGATAGAAAAAAACAATGGATTTTGGAGTTGAAATAATCGAGATTCTACTCTGTATTTAACTTTTTATTGTTTTTTAACACTTTGAGTGTTACATTAGTCATATACAATTATACATATGACTGAGACCACATATTCCGAAACTAGGCACCTACACCTTTTCTGGTTGATCACTTAAGGTGTTAAGCATGCTATTGCATCGCTGCGTCCTAACCAAAATTGGTTTTGAAGTTAACCCCATATGCCTCATTTACAGAACAGTTAAAGGGCTTATTTACTAAGGAAAACAAGGGTTAATTAATAACTTAGTAGTTAGAATCCCAACTTTTTTTTCAATATCCCAACATAATCTTTCTACTTTCCAATTTGATTTTATATAGTTCCCCCCCCCCTTTTTGCCTAACTAAGTTGTGTATTTTCCTTTTGGAATTTCTCCTCTTCTGAAGCTCTCATCCCCAACTTTTTAGTCCGCCCTTCCTTTATTAAATTACAATAGTAATAATAAAAGGTATAGTGGACGGACTGTTGTATTCGCTTCGGTGTCGTCTGTGTGTCTGTCCCCATAGAAGGATTTATCCAAACCTGGTCGACCTATATATCAAATTAAAGGCCTTTTTACGAGGAAAACGAAAGTGGTGGTGCAAATTTTGTCCAGAGAACCATAAAGCCAAAAAACCAAAAAAACTGGTTTT
>NW_007379130.1:0-13512 GCF_000475195.1 Diaphorina citri | reverse complement strand
CCCGCAGGTATTCTTCAACTACATGAAGACGCTCTGTTGGAAATGGACTTCCTGCAGGGCTCCAAATTCCTCACCAAACTACCTGACAACATGGATGCTGACAAGCTGTTCAAATCCATAGCCCAAATGTCCGTGTCAATCTATAGGAAATCCTATGAAACGATACTGGAACACCACAAGTCCTATGTGTGAACCTGCGAATTCTGGATTGGCAGGCGAGTACTGAACCGTATGCAGAAACTCACTAAGTTAGTCTCAAATTCTCAACCTATAAGAAATCCCATGAAATCTTTTAAAATCATGTAGTAAGTTCTGAGGCGATTCCTGAATATCATAAGTCCTATGTGTGAATCTTTGGATTGGACTAATCTTTTTGGATGATCTACTTACTGAAATCTCTAAGGAGTCTAAGGTCGAGTTTACCACCATGGATTGTCTCAGGATTGAGTTCAATGCGAGGTTAACCTCGGTATTGAGAATAGGGAAATCCGCGTTTCATCTCAATCCCGGGTTGGTAAACATAAAGTAAAACCTGTGTATTCGAAAGCTAGTATTGATTTGTTTGTGTAAACCACTTCTCTCCTGAAATCCTTTTTCTGTCATTTCAAGAAAAATATGATTTTCAGTTTCAAGAGTTAAAACTAGGTGGCGTGGGAGTGTTTGTATACAAAATGTGGGTAGAAGAATGCACTCCCACAATATCCGTCCATATTTCGAAGTGAAATTCGTCCAATGAGAATCTAGAATGTAGAAACGTAGTCATAGTAAACCGGGGTAATATTGTCCTCCCAATTTAAAAGTGGACAAATTTGCTCTTAAGGGACAATGATACCCCAATTTACGGTACCAATTTTTTTTTTTTACTTTGTCAATTTTGACAATTGCAAGTACCTACCTATACACAGTCATGTTGCTCTTTTGGTCCCTTAGAATTGGTGGAGATCAGGATAGGGGGGATAAGAACCTTCCAGGGGCGGAATGGGGGGTAAGAACTATCAGGGACGCAATGGTGTGATAAGGAATAGCAGGCGACCAGGGGCGGAATGGTAGGTTGGAAATCATCAGTCCCCTGATTCAGAAAGAACTTTTCCAATTCGTAGGTACTTCACAAAACTTACGATGTCAAAATACAGAGTGTAAAAAACTGCCTTGGTGTTGTACCTAAATACATATACCTAAGTGGCTGAGACGTTCACCTGGTAAATGGTAAAAGGGTTTGAGTTCAATCCCTGCCTATGCTTGGTATTTTGTTTTGTCCCTTGTCAATATAGTTTAACCACAATAATTCTTTATTCACACAAGTTTTTTTTTTAATATTTAAACAAGGTTTTTTATTTACATTTGTTTAAACTATACCTATGAAATATATAAGACCTTGTTTAGACTGCGGGAGTAAAGGGACTTTTCAGTCTCATTCTGATAGGATAAACAAGGTATATTCTATTCTATTCTACGCTAAATTCCATGGCTTGACTTGGACTCAAACCACCAACCTCCAGATCCGAAGTCCACCGCGCTAACCACTCCACCGAGGTACTCCCTCCTAAATAATTTCTCAGCACAAAACTCACATAACTTACTCTGAAATAGTTCGCTCGTTTCCTCACAGTTCTTCTCCTCTTCGGTCCCCTCCTCTTCAAGAATACACTTATTGTTCGTCGGTTGGTCGTAGGTGAGCATACACTCTTCTCGCCATTTGTCCGCGTCCAAATCGAGAGTTCTGTGAGGAAGTGATGTGCTGTCAGTCTTGGTGTGAGGATTTGGGACCGGGTGGGAAGCGATGTTGTAGTAGTTCTCGCTGACGGATTCCTGAAAAAAGGGGAAGCAAATAGAATAGAATATACCTTGTTTATCCTGCCCGAATAGGACTGAAAAGTCCCTTTATCCCTGCTGTCTGAACAAAGTCTCGTATATTTGATTTGGATGGGTCAATAATAGCAAACGATATGACGGAATTTTCTCTATAAGAACTGGTCAAAAGGGGAAGCAAATAGAATAGAATATACCTTGTTTATCCTGCCCGAATAGGACTGAAAAGTCCCTTTATCCCTGCTGTCTGAACAAGGTCTCCTATATTTGATTTGGATGGGTCAATAATAGCAAACGATATGACGAAATTTTCTCTATAAGAACTGGCACATTTAACATGGTATTGATGGTATCATTTACGAAGTCTCTTATCTTATCAGAGGTTCGCGTGCTTGCAATTCTAATCTACACGTATTTCCCCATACCCAGAAAATTGAGTGAGCATTTCGAAATTCTCAAAATCCCCACACTTACACTCTCATCGATTTCATTGTACAGGGAGTCTTGATTCACCATGTGTTCATAATTATGCAGGACTGGTCGAATCAGTGCATCAGGCTCATCGTAATATTGTTCACAGGAATCAGGGGCGGTCTGAACAGGTAGGGAGGGGAGCTCGCGAGATGTGTCACTGCCGGGCCTGGAACCAGGGGGCGACTGTCGTAAACCGCCACTAGGAGCGCTAAGGGAAAGTAAAATGGAATAAATATGAATTTTGAGAATTATAGTTTGTCTGTTTGCCGTCAGGAGCGTTATTGTCGAAAATAAAATTAAGTCTTTTTTTTCGAAGAGAGAACGAAGACAGGATAGGAGAAAGCCAGCCTTTCCGAGAGCGAGCATTTTCCGTTCAGGATAAAATCCGCCCCGGACGGGAATCGAACCGGGACCTAGCGCTTACAAGGCAGACGAGCAACCAACCAAGATAACTAGGCTGGCAGGAGGTCTTTTAACACCAAGAAAATTGAGAAGTGGCAGTTAGCTTGGAGGGTAGCTTGTGAGTAGAGGAGGAGAACTATCGATAGCGTTCGATAGTCAAAACTATCGATAGTGCTATCGATAGTTCTCCTCCTCTACTTGTGAGCGCTAGGTCGCGGGTTCAATTCCCGCCCGGGGTGAACTTGTCCTAAACAGATAGTGTTTGGCCTCGCAACGTCGCGTCGTTACGATAAAATCTCCCTTGTTACAGTCCTCTCTACCAAACCTCATTAGTAATAATTTACACAGTTCTAAAGGTGTGTCCAAACATAGTTGACCGGACGTTGATCGACGAGGAGAATCTATGTTGTCGAGACAGTGTGGACGGTTCAGTCGACGTCGATCGACGCTTGGTCGACTATGTGTGGACACACCGTGAGGATTGTTTTTCAATTCTTACCTGAAATTGTTTCCGCTGGGAGCGCTGTTGGTGGATGGCGTAGGGGATGACTTGGTATTGTTGTTGTTTTGGCCACACTGGTTGATGGCTGAGATCCAAAGGTCCAAATCGGCAGAGCAGTTGGCCGCGAACTGGGGAAGACAGAAATGGAGGTTCGACAACTGAGACTTATTTGTGGTTCGATTTCTTCACAAATTTGTGAGATATATCATCACTAAGTAGGACCTATGTATGTACATACATAGATTTTTTGTGTAAGCTTAACCCGAATCTCAACCTAAGACTGAGGGTGGGCTTTTCTCTATACGGAGTTGGGCTAACCCATGTACCTACATATAGATACTTTCTGTGCTCTTCTCAACAAGATTACTTTTGTAAGTAGGTACACTGTTTGAGGGGATGAAATCTGTTGACATTTGAACCTGTGAGACTTCCAACATTCAAGCCTTAAATTTGGCATAATCACGAAGTAAGGGACACTGCTATTAGGTAGTTGTGGCCTGTGGCAACAATTCCGTTCAATCTGTTTATAGGTTTATACTAGTCATCCAGTCATCACCTATTAAAACTAAAACTAATATTACAACATTGTATGTAGTGCCTCCGGCGCAGCGGCGAAACTTTAATGGTGATAAATGAACTCCTAATTAAATTTTGTTCAAAGCCCCTGTGGGCGGAACGATTTGGTTCAATAACTTGACATTTGGTGTGCCGAAATTTGGTTACGAGTTACGAAATCGGCCATTGAACCTCATATTCAAGCCTTAAATTTGGCATAATCACGAAGTAAGGGACACTGCTATTAGGTAGTTGTGGCAACATTTCAGTTCAATCTGTTTATAGTTTATAGGTTTATACTAGTCATCCAGTCATCACCTATTAAAACTAAAACTAATATTACAACATTGTATGAATTGCCTCCGGCGCAACGACGAAACTTTAATGGTGATAAATGAACTCTAATTAAATTTTTTCAAATCCCCTGTGGGCGGAACGATTTGGTTCAATAACTTGACATTTGGTGTGCCGAAATTCGGTTACGAGTTACGAAATCGGCCATTGAACCTCAACTTTTTGCTCTCTATCTTCTACTTTTAGTTTTATTTACAGTTCCCATTTATCTGTTTCTAGTATACAGTAGAACCTCGATTATTTCAAATTTCAACTAATTGGGACCGGGGGTAGTTGAAATGATCGAGGTTGAAATGCTCACTTTCCATGATCTTTTCCTCTGATAAGATAGGATTTTCGAAACTACCTACACCTTTTCTGGTTGATCACTCAAAGTGTTAAGCATGCTATTGCATCGCTGCATCCTAACCAGAAGTGGTTTTGAAGTTAACCCCATATGCCTTATTTGGTTAGGAGGTCCTCTAAGATCTTGTGTTTAGCAGACAATTTTTGGTGAATGCCTCTCAGGCTCTCAGTGGTTACGTAAACAGCAAAATTTGTTGGTGCTATGGGTCGCAAATGTGTGATCCAGTGATTGTCTGCAAGTTTAGTGGTTTTTACACTGCCTATATTCCTATAACTTATATCTACATAGCTAGAAGTAAGTAGGAATGTTCCTACCTTGTTTACAAGATGTATGGTAGTTATTTAATTACCTTTTTTATGTCTGGAACTTTTACCATTTCCGGTTGGTATTATCAGACTCGATGTTAATTCTAGAACTTTTTTAGTTTAGTGGTTTTTACACTGCCTATATTCCTATAACTTATATCTACATAGCTAGAAGTAAGTAGGAATGTTCCTACCTTGTTTACAATATGTACGAGTATGGTAGTTATTTAGTTTAACTTTTTTTATGTCTGGAACTTTTACCATTTCCGGTTGGTATTATCAGACTCGATGTTGAGTCTAGAACTTTTTTGGGGACATTATGTTCAATTTATTCATGATGATTTTATCAAAACTTCCTTAGATCCTTGATTCCTTGGGTACTAGCTTGTTAAGACGAGGAGGAAACGTTGCTGTTGCTGGAGTTGACACTGCTGTTGCTATTCTCTCCGTTGTTGCTGTTGTTGGACATGTTTTTGTTGTTAGAGGATCCATTCGTGTTGCCGTTCTGCTGGCTTCCCAACGGATAGCTCACGCTTCCGATGAGCGACTTGTGTTTGATCAGCTCATTTTCAGCCAGCCCTTTCGCGTCCCCAGCCGGGAGTATCCCACTGAACTTAATATCATGCATGCTCTTAACGCTCCCATTGGATGCCTTCCTTCCACCGCTTGAAACGTTGGTTTTCCCTTCGCCATCAACGCAGTCGTCTTTCCCTCCGTTGAAAGCGTTGACGATTTCAACCTGTCCGTGTTTGGTGTTCATGATGTTGCTGCCTCCGTTGGTGTTTCCCATGTTGACCATGTGTTTCGTGTTCTCGTACTGAGCGCTCAGGGCGTTGTTGGATAGGCGAGCCGTGATTTCGTTGTACTGACTGGTCGACAGAACGGACTGCCCATTGGAAAGTGTTGAGGCTGACGGCAAAATTTTGACGTTTTCGTACATATTTCGGGCGTTGTGCGCCAGTGTCGGATGGTCGATTTCCTCGTAGCATTCGATGGTGGAGCCGGCCCCACTTGTGGACCCGCCACTGCTGGTGCAGGATTCGTTTTCATACTGGTTCTCATCGAGATGGTGCAGACTGGAGAGGTGGTGTAGGCTGTGGTGCAGGATGAGATCCGCGCTGGATTTGTCTGCAAACAGAAGAAGGGTGAGGGAAACGGTTAGCTTTTATTTTAGAAGTTGCTAGGTTGCTATGGCATTTGAAGGGTTTTTTAATTGCGTTAGAATTAGACCCATGAACGCTTGTCACAAATGTAGGTTCTTAATACAACCTCAAAAATCCGGCCGGCCACACACTATCAGGTACACCCGATCAGATCCGCCTGATGGTGTGTGTGCTCACAAGGTGTCAGGTGGATGCTCATCAGGTATTCGGGAGCACCTCTACCTACCTGTCAGATCTACCTGATAGTGAGTGGCTGGCCTTAGGCATGAATGCTCGTCACGAATGTCGGTTCTCAATCTCAATTTATCCTCAAAAATCAAATCCACCCTTCCAAGAAGTTCCAAGTACTACAATACTAGAGGGCAGGCTCATCTAAAAAGACATGAAGTGTACAAACTTCCAAAGGTTCCCCAGTGGACTTTTCTGTCCTATCCAAAGATAGTCGTGACATTTCTAGCTTCGCTACTTGACAAATCAACAAAAACAACCTACTTATCAAGAATTAAGATAAGACTTGAATCAAATGATAGTTTGTAGTTACCTACTTGAATTCTCAACTAGATAATACCTCAGTAATCACTGTAGGTACTTTCTGTATCCAGTTTACTCGAGTTTACTTTTATCAAAACTTATTCCACAACTTTCATTTCTCGAAATGAGACTACTTCTAATTTCTCTGGCACATATCATTATCAAGAGCATTATCATAGAAAGGCCACTTGTCAAACGTGTGCGAAACTGAGAAATGCAGCGAGGCAGGTTGCAAGTTGCAAGTCAGAAATAAATCTACATTTTTGATCTTCTTAAGAGTGTCTATCTATCTCGAATGAGATAGTTATCTATTTGTATCTCTATCTAGAGTATCTAGTTTTAGTCAGCTATCTGCATTCAATCAACACAGGCAAACACAGAAATAAATCTACATTTTTGATCTTCTTAAGAGTGTCTATCTATCTTGAATGAGATAGTTATCTATTTGTATCTCTATCTAGAGTAGGTATCTAGTTTTAGTCAGCTATCTGCATTCAATCAACACAGGCAAACTACCTACTTACTTTTAAATTGGAGTATGACAGTTCAGATGATAATAATTTCTTTCGTGACTGTTCAAAGAAATGACCGTATGACCTTAGAATTGGTCTGTCTGTACTAAATTTGGTCTAGATTCCAGACTCTAGAGGAGGATAGGATAGGAAAAAGCCAGCCGTTCCGAGAACGAACATTATTCGTTCAGGATAAAATCCGCCCGGGTCTGAATTGAACCTACCTAGCGCCTACAAGGTAGACGCGCTACCAACCAGTAGGTTCTTAATACAACCTCAAAAATCCGGCCGGCCACACACTATCAGGTACACCCGATCAGATCCGCCTGATGGTGTGTGTGCTCACAAGGTGTCAGGTGGATGCTCATCAGGTATTCGGGAGCACCTCTACCTACCTGTCAGGTCTACCTGATAGTGAGTGGCTGGCCTTAGGCATGAATGCTCGTCACGAATGTCGGTTCTCAATCTCAATTTATCCTCAAAAATCAAATCCACCCTTCCAAGAAGTTCCAAGTACTACAATACTAGAGGGCAGGCTCATCTAAAAAGACATGAAGTGTACAAACTTCCAAAGGTTCCCCAGTGGACTTTTCTGTCCTATCCAAAGATAGTCGTGACATTTCTAGCTTCGCTACTTGACAAATCAACAAAAACAACCTACTTATCAAGAATTAAGATAAGACTTGAATCAAATGATAGTTTGTAGTTACCTACTTGAATTCTCAACTAGATAATACCTCAGTAATCACTGTGTTTTCTGTATCCAGTTTACTCGAGTTTACTTTTATCAAAACTTATTCCACAACTTTCATTTCTCGAAATGAGACTACTTCTAATTTCTCTGGCACATATCATTATCAAGAGCATTATCATAGAAAGGCCACTTGTCAAACGTGTGCGAAACTGAGAAATGCAGCGAGGCAGGTTGCAAGTTGCAAGTCAGAAATAAATCTACATTTTTGATCTTCTTAAGAGTATCTATCTATTTTGAATGAGATAGTTATCTATTTGTATCTCTATCTAGAGTATCTAGTTTTATTCAGCTATCTGCTTTCAGTCAACACAGGCAAACTACCTACTTACTTTTAAATTGGAGTATGACAGTTCAGATGATAGTTTCTTTCGTGACTGTTCAAAGAAATGACCGTATGACCTTAGAATTTGTCTGTCTGTACTAAATTTGGTCTAGATTCCAGACTCTAGAGGAGGATAGGATAGGAAAAAGTCGGCCGTTCCGAGAACGAACATTATTCGTTCAGGATAAAATCCGCCCGGGTCTGAATTGAACCTACCTAGCGCTTACAAGGTAGACGCGCTACCAACCAAGTTACTAGACTGGCGATAATTTTTTCTTGTGGATATTTTATAGTTTAGAAGTTACTCATGTATTGATAATAACGGAGTCGATGAAGATTGAAGATTTCATAATCATAATCACAGAAGGCAAGTACATCTTGGTCACAGTCACAGGAGACCTTCAATCCGCTACCAAATGCAGCATGTGGTGTGACTGTGTGATTATGATTAGAGCTATGTATGTCTATGCCTATCTACAAATTTTTTCTTGTGGATATTTTATAGTTTAGAAGTTACTCATGTATTGATAATAACGGAGTCGATGAAGATTGAAGATTTCATAATCAGAAATCACAGAAGGCATGTACATCTTGGTCACAGAGGAGACCTTCAATCCGGTAATGTTACTCATGTATTGATAATAACGGAGTCGATGAAGATTGAAGATTTCATAATCATAATCACAGAAGGCAAGTACATCTTGGTCACAGAAGACCTTCAATCCGCTACCAAATGCAGCATGTGGTGTGACTATGACTATGTGATTATGATTAGAGCTATGTATGTCTATGCCTATCTACATACATAAGTATCTATACCTATGTATGTACTGTACATATGGATTGTGATGATATCTACATATTTATATTATGATTTGTACAGCTATGTACCCATTGTACCCACAAACAGGGTGTTCAAAAAATGTACTAAGACCTCTATTGTTACGTTACTGTTCCCTCTATCTAACCTATTAAAACAATTACTCTGATACGATAACTTTTTGGATACCCTGTATACTATTCTTACTGGTGATACCATCTATGGATTCTATGGCATCTGAAACTGTACGTGCTTTCCTTGCCCAATGAACCCGCGACCTGTGGAATACAGGACTCCTGCCCGGGCCTGCGTGATGTGTGGTTTAGCATAATAATAGGTAGTATACTCGTATGACTATGGATACCTATGCCAGAGGATCCCAATCTGTGGTACGCGTTCGATATGGGCCCATGTGGACGGGCTCTACCTCAACACCAGAGGTACGCGGAAGCATTTTTGTTGGTACGCGAAGAGATTTGAAAAACTCATTTTTATGATTTGTCTCGTGAATGCGAAAAACAAATCTGGCAACCCTAATTAGGAGAGGAAAAGAACTACAATCAGTGGACCGAAAAATTGTGACATCATTAACACAAAAAAATCGCCCGCGGCGCTATAATTTCTTTATTTAACCCCTAAACCACACAAAATTGATGTTTGGTGGTACGCCAAATCCGCCAAAAGAACCTTGATATGTCAGATGGTACGCAGTAATCAAAAGTTTGGGAACCCCTGACCTAGGCAAACTTTATTGTTTATAATTACATGTACACAAAATACACAAAAATTACAAGCAAGGGGCGAAATTATTGCCTAAGGCAATCTCTACCATTCTCATTCTGGCAGTATAAACAAGGTATATTCTATTCTAATAATTATTATCCCTATTTTGTGGTTTATACGATCGTCACTTCGAACTCTTAAGGTGTGTTCACACATAGTCGACCGACCCGCGAACATGTTTCGAACATGACCGATGTTTGAACACACCTTTTTACGTTCGAAGTACTGAACAAACAAACCACGTTCAAAGTTTTTACTCGCTGGGCGGGAATCGAACCCGCGGCCTAGCGCTTTCAGAATTCAGTTATGGTTGTGGATATTAATTAATAATTAATTAACTAATAATTATGTATTTCTGTAATCGAGAAAGCACTTGTCTTATTTGGTTGTCTTTTGGTAAAAACAGCCAAGCAATGCTTAAAACACGTCTGCCCTGTAAGTGCTAAGTGAAGGGTTCGATTCCCGCGCGGGGTGAACTTTATCTTAAACAGATAAGATTTCTCTCCGATTGGCTTTCTCCTAGATCCTGTCCGCCATTTCTTTTCGATCTTGGGACTTTTCCGCCTTCCTCTTCTGTAGTCGAAACTGTCACTATTCCCTGCTCATCAACAAATGTCCCGCCATCCTCAGTTTCCTATATCAAACTTCTAAAATAATAACAATAATAAATAAGAATAGAAGACTACAGACCATTTGTCAACTAACACATGTTGCTCCTAGATTGTTAAGGATACTTGGGGAGCACTGTCTCTTGTCTCTCATATTAATTGTTTAAATTAATATTGACTTCCCCTCGCCATGGTATGTAACCTTCATGCATCTCATTACGTCCACTTTACACTCACATGTACCTATTTCCCGTCATGTAAGACTGGTGAAGCTGAAGTATCTGTTACTGTGAGAAAATAATAGATTCATGTTGAGTTAGAAAGATATCCTGACGTGAAGTGATTTGAGCCCAAATATCGAAAACCAGTGGTTGAAAATCAGTGGGTGAGCTCACGTAAGTGAGAATCCTGAAACATGTCTACATTTGTCTACAGTAAATTACCATATTTTACGTTTCTAGTAGTGAATTTAGCATATTCTTGTTAGGTAGGTAGGTACTGGGCCTGACACTTCTTTCTATACGTAGAGTTCTTCTTCTCCTTCTCCTCCTCACCTTCTTCTTCTTTCTGTCTTCTGACACTTCTTCCTATACGTAGAGTTCTTCTTCTTCTCCTTCTCACCTTCTTCTTCTCTCTGTCTTCTGACACTTCTTTCTATACGTAGAGTTCTTCTTCTCCTTCTCCTCCTCACCTTCTTCTTCTTTCTGTCTTCTGACACTTCTTCCTATACGTAGAGTTCTTCTTCTTCTCCTTCTCACCTTCTTCTTCTCTCTGTCTTCTGACACTTCTTTCTATACGTAGAGTTCTTCTTCTCCTTCTCCTCCTCACCTTCTTCTTCTTTCTGTCTTCTGACACTTCTTCCTATACGTAGAGTTCTTCTTCTTCTCCTTCTCACCTTCTTCTTCTCTCTGTCTTCTGACACTTCTTTCTATACGTAGAGTTCTTCTTCTCCTTCTCCTCCTCACCTTCTTCTTCTTTCTGTCTTCTGACACTTCTTCCTATACGTAGAGTTCTTCTTCTTCTCCTTCTCACCTTCTTCTTCTCTCTGTCTTCTGACACTTCTTTCTATACGTAGAGTTCTTCTTCTCCTTCTCCTCCTCACCTTCTTCTTCTTTCTGTCTTCTGACACTTCTTCCTATACGTAGAGTTCTTCTTCTTCTCCTTCTCACCTTCTTCTTCTCTCTGTCTTCTGACACTTCTTTCTATACGTAGAGTTCTTCTTCTCCTTCTCCTCCTCACCTTCTTCTTCTTTCTGTCTTCTGACACTTCTTCCTATACGTAGAGTTCTTCTTCTTCTCCTTCTCACCTTCTTCTTCTCTCTGTCTTCTGACACTTCTTTCTATACGTAGAGTTCTTCTTCTCCTTCTCCTCCTCACCTTCTTCTTCTTTCTGTCTTCTGACACTTCTTCCTATACGTAGAGTTCTTCTTCTTCTCCTTCTCACCTTCTTCTTCTCTCTGTCTTCTGACACTTCTTTCTATACGTAGAGTTCTTCTTCTCCTTCTCCTCCTCACCTTCTTCTTCTTTCTGTCTTCTGACACTTCTTCCTATACGTAGAGTTCTTCTTCTTCTCCTTCTCACCTTCTTCTTCTCTCTGTCTTCTGACACTTCTTTCTATACGTAGAGTTCTTCTTCTCCTTCTCCTCCTCACCTTCTTCTTCTTTCTGTCTTCTGACACTTCTTCCTATACGTAGAGTTCTTCTTCTTCTCCTTCTCACCTTCTTCTTCTCTCTGTCTTCTGACACTTCTTTCTATACGTAGAGTTCTTCTTCTCCTTCTCCTCCTCACCTTCTTCTTCTTTCTGTCTTCTGACACTTCTTCCTATACGTAGAGTTCTTCTTCTTCTCCTTCTCACCTTCTTCTTCTCTCTGTCTTCTGACACTTCTTTCTATACGTAGAGTTCTTCTTCTTCTCCTCCTCACCTTCTTCTTCTTCTTCTTCTTCTTCTTCTTCTTCTTCTTCTTCTTCTTCTTCTTCTTCTTCTTCTCCTTCTCCTCCTCACCTTCTTCTTCTTTCTGTCGTCTTCTTTTCTTCTTCTTGTTCTTCTTTCTGTCCTCTTATTTTTTTGGTTTTTTTTTTTTTTTTTTTTTTTTTTTTTTTTTTTTTTTTTTTACGAGTTTTCCCTTTCTTTTAAAGGCTTGTGACAAATTTCACTAATAATCTTTTTACACCCTACAGCCTACACCGTCAATGTACAACTGACCTAATTCCTTCCCCATTTAGGTACCTTCCTGTGTAATCCAACAAGGATTTACCTACGTGTCCATTAACAAAGCTATTCGCAGATTTTTCAGAGTTATTTGGAGGTAACTTCGCCTATAACTTCAGAGAGCTATTTGATTCCTATAGGTTTCTACACTTGGTCATGGACTCACCATTCCCTTAACATATAGGGTGTTTCTGGGGGGTTATACAGGTACCTACTGTTGAAAGAAGAGAGAGAGCTACATAGGGAAAATATTTGAGAGAATGAAAGCGGTTGAGAGAAAAGGGCGGGGTAGGCCGAAGAAAGGGCGGAAAAATTGTGTGAATCAAGACCTGGGTGAGAAAAATTTATAAGGACATGTACACAATGGGGCTAGGGCTGCCTGGAAGAGACTGGCAAGAAACGCTGACCCTATTTAAATAGGAAAAGGCTTGGAAGAAGAAGAAGATATGGGACACCATGTATATTTTGATGTCATTGTTTATTTATCTATGTTTACCAATTTGAAATGTAAAATGTAAATGTACATTTTACATTTTGCATTTTACATTTTCCATTTTGCATTTTGCGGTTCGCACATCTCTGGGTACACAATAGGGCTGCCTGGAACCTGGAAGAGACTGGCAAGAAACGCCGACCCTATTTAAATAGGAAAAGGCTTGGAAGAAGAAGAAGAAGAAGAAGAAGAAGAAGAAGAAGAAGAAGAAGAAGAAGAAGAAGATAATTATGGGACACAATGTATATTTTGATGTCATTGTTTATTTATCTATGTTTAACATAATGGCATAGTTATTTCTCTGTACATTAACATCAAGGAAGGTTTTAATGTAAACATTGTTGGTTAGATTGTGACATTATCTATTGACATTACCTAACTCTACCTACTTACATAGGTAGGTAGGAATCTTACCTAGATACCTACCATTACCAGGCATTAAAATTGAGTTTTGGTTTGGCACAAAAGGTGACTCAGAAGATTGGGTACCTAGGTTTTTTAGTCCGTCCTCCCTTTATTATTACAATAGTAATAAAAAGGTATAAGGGACGGACTATTGTATTCGCTTCGG